>NC_042987.1:30464013-30546513 GCF_901001165.1 Salmo trutta
CACTGCATTGTGATCTTCATGGGTCTAGTTGATGTGCAATCTATGTCCGACCACTATTCGGGACAGGCTGTATGGTTTACCGTTTTGCCGTACAGTCATGAATATGGAAAGGTTTAAGGCCTTCACCTGGTCGCTGTGCGTGAGTGAACCAGCAGAGGATGGAAAAAATGACAAGAAAAGGGGCACTAAGGGGTATGATCAGCTCTTTAGAATCCAACCCCTCCATGGTTAGCTACTGGGGTTAGCTTTAGAATCCAACCCCTCCATGGTTAGCTACTGGGGTTAGCTTTAGAATCCAACCCCTCCATGGTTAGAACGCTTGCAGGGCCTTCCACCAACCATTCCAGAACCTTTCCATTGATCACCGTGTGGTAAGATTCAAGATTGCAAAAGCCACAATCAATGCATTCAATCAAATCCCTACAAGAATGGCCTCTAGCTTTACGTTTTGACCTATTCCCACAATGGCTACATGTGACTTCAAGGTACCTGTGGGCAAGAAAGACTGAATTCAGGAAAAGGGGTGAGCTATGATGCGGTCATGGACCTGTTGAAAGTGCCTTATTTGGGAACAGGCTACCACATTTATGTTGATCACTTTTTCACTTGCTATCAGTGTTGTAGTACTCGAGTCCAGTCTCGGGAACACATATTGAGGGTCTTGGTGTTAGATACATTTGTACTCAGTCTTGACTAGGTCTCGGACAGTGAGGACTCGTAATTTCTTCCCAAGACCAGCAGAGTAAAAAAACCCATCAGCTTCCATTCAGTCAGCGCATAAAACCGCTTCGCCTGGCCAAATATATACACTCCTTTCTTGAAAAATGTATATCCTAACAGCCTTTATCTGTTTATAGACATGTTTGCACAGTGGCGAACCTATAGGCCTTCAGTGTATGACAGGTTCGTGATTCTGAAAGGACAGCAACCGTAATACCAGTGAACTCATGTAGGAGACTGCACTTTTTGCAAAACACAAAGGGCAAGTGGTGTAGTGGAAGGTATACGCAGGTATAAACCATAAACCCACTTTTTTTTCAGTGGGCATTGCTTATGCTCACTTCTTAAACCCAACTGATGTGTATCAAAGTAGTGTAGTGGAGGTATATGACTCAATTATGTAATATAATAGAGAAATCATGCACAAAGTAGCGTACACAATCGCAAAGCACGTGAAATATATTCACATGAGTGCCGCACACAGCCTAGTTTCAGCGGAATATCATATGCAGGCAGCAAGTGTGCAGCTCTCAACTGGTTTTGGCATGGAGCAGTTTATAGAAGAATGACATCGGTAGCGGTAGGGTAGGAAACACGTTTCAACTTACGATATCCATCAGTAAATGCTAACTATGGCAACAATGGGTATGCAAACCAGGTATTGAAAAGTTTAGTCAGAAGTGTTGGTTAGTAAGCTATTTGTGTTTGCACCAGGGGCGTGGACATGGATGGGCCTGGTTGGACAGAGGCCCACCCACTGGGGAGCCAGGCCCTGATAGGCCCACCCAATCAGATTGATGTTGTTTAAGCATTGTTGTGGACAGCTTGGAGATCACATTTTTGCCCATTAAAAAAAGTGTGATTTTGAGAGTGAAAATCAGATGAATATAGGAAAACATAGGATTTTTCACACAGGGTGCCTTTCTTTTGCTGGGGGGGCCGTTTGAGAACTTTTTGGCAAAGTTAGAGTATATGCACTTCTCCAGGCACCACTACACCACTGCATAGGGCCGATGGAAAGACAGCAGTCACACACAGCATGATGCTAACTTCTTAAACCTGGGGTCAAGTGCAGCGGTTTCTGATAGCACGTGATTATATTCCATTCTGTGGAACTTTCTGTCCATTGATGAACATAGGGTGTCTATCAACTCTATCACATGTCCTGTGGTTACATTTGCTTCTCTCTGCGGCTGGCTGTGATTCGCTGCAGACCCGTACACAGGAGTATCATTTTTGAGGCTGTCGCATAGCTGAAAAGAGAGAACAGTAACTTATTAGTTCAGGTTCATGTTTTGTCTACTGATACTACATTCTCATCTACTGCTCATATACATATATAATACTGGATCAAATAATGATGTAGTAATAACTGCTTACTATACCTCTCTCCACTGATCTCCACAGTGACCTGCTCAAAGGGTTCCAGGACTCTGCACACCTCCTCCACCACCTCCCATTCCTCTGGGTCAGAGCATCAACAGGTGCATTGACAATGGCCAGGGTAGAGATGATGGAATCCTTTGACTCAAGAAACCGCTCAACAAATAAAATGTTGAATTCCACCTTGTAGTGCAGTCTTGTTTAGGCCTCAGCTCAGGCATCCCCATCTGGCGTTGTGTAGACTTTAGTTTTTCAGCACCTACCTTGTGTGGGCAAGACATGGATGATGGGTCCATTTTAACATTTTCATGGCTTTGGTTAAGTTAGCTGCATTGCCGCTAACACAACAGACCACTTTTCCATCTACTTGCCATTCTCTGGCCACTCTCAACAGTTCCTCTGCCAAGTTCTCTCAGGTGTGTTTCTGTCGCTGAACTCAAAGCAGTCTAGAAGACAGCTAGACATCGAAAAATCTTCAATGAAGTGACATGTAACTGACATGTAAGAAGTAGTTACCCTTGATGTCCAGCAGTCAGTGTTAAGGCAAACTGCAGTAGCTTTTTGGACTCTTTCCCGCACTGAAGCCTGTGTGCTCTCGTACAGTTGTGGAATAAGTGATTTTGAAAGGGTTTCCTGCTTGGAGTTGTGTACATTGGATTTAGACTATTGCTATAATTTCTAAAACCTCTGTCCTCCAATGAAATTGGCTGGAAATCGGTGGCAATCATTTTAGCCAATGCAATATCACTTTGGCCTTGTTTTGCTACAGACATAGACTTTGGAATAAACTGGTCCATAGAAGACTGCGTTGCTGTGGGTCGCGGAGTAGGTCTACTTGACTGAGTGGATACGCTGGCTCCACCACTATCACAAGCAGGCCAGCTAGTTTCTCGAAGCTCCACTACAGCTAGCTTCACAGTTGGGTGCACAGTTGGCATATGCTGGTGTAGGCTGTGCGTAGAACCGGCCATATATGAGATTTTGTTTTGGCAAATTCTACACTGTGCTCTAACATTGTCTACATTATTAAAATGCATCCAAATGCTACTGTGCTTCCGACTCATTTTCCAGCTGTTGTTTTCACAGCTGTCCTTCCTCTCTCTCCTCGGCTGCTAAGTGTGTGACTGTGAGTGAGTTGGCTCGGCCCTCCCTCACGCATCTTTGGTTCATTGGTTGACAGTGCGTGTCTGATTGACAGGAACAACAGGTGAGACTGTTAAATGCTTGAGCATTTAAGCCTATATTATTTTATATTTTTTCGTTCTTTGAAATAGTTAATTCTATTCATTTAAATATTTTGATTATTTATATCTTGGTTTTTTTTATAAATAGATTTGGCTCTTCTGATATGCGACCGGCTCCCAACGTTCACCTACAAGAGCCGGCTCTTAGAGCCGACTCATTCACGAACGACCCATCACTAATCTGCACGCCGCCATGTCATTGTCAACAAGGCAGCATGATGGAGGATTCAGAAACATACAAGGCTTTTCCATTAAATTTATGATAAAATTGTAATTACGCCACATGCTTGACATAATGTGGCACTTTGTTTTGAGCAGACTTTGCAGTCCGCTCAAGCGGGCCACCCGGCTCACTCCTGGGAAGCAGTCCGCTTACAAGTCACTACATACAAACATACTAAATCGATCATATTTCAAATAGTATGTAGTACAAAGAAATGCCTACTGGCGTCCCCTAGTTTCCAGCAGATACTTCTGAAGATAAGACAAGTGAGTTGATTTTGAAGGTTGGGATGTATGCCTACTAATCAAATCAATTGTATTAGTCACATGCGCTGAATACAACAGTGAAATGCTTACGTACAAGCCCTTAACCAACAATGCAGATAAGAAAAATAAGTGTTAAGTTAAAAATAACAAATAGTTAAAGAGCAGCAGTTTAATAACAGTAGCGAGGGTATATACAGTGGGTACCGGTACAGAGTTAATGTGCGGGTGTAACAGTGTAGGTTCCGTCCCTCTCTTCGCCCCAACCTGGGCTCGAACCAGGGACCCTTGCACACATCAACAACTGACACCCCACGAAGCATCGTTACCCATCACGCCACAAAAGCCGCGGCTCTTGCAACGCAAGGAGAAACCCTACTTCAAGTCTCAGAGCGAGTGACGTCACTGATTGAAACGCTATTAGCGCGCACCACCGCTAACTAACTAGCCATTTCACATCGGTTACACCTGGTATAGAGGTCCTGGATGGCAGGAAGCTTGGCCCCAGTGATGTATTGGGCCGTAAGCACTACCCTCTGTACTACACTCCCACTGGAACAGGAACACAATTTAAACATAATATATGCTCTTTCAGCCATGCAATTCTTGTGAACCACGACATTATGAATGTATATTTAACATTTACTTTATCTTTTCATATAATATTACTGCAGTCACCAACCAGTAGATTGCAATCGACTGGTCGATCTCCAAGCCATTCCTAGTCTATCACCAAACATCTTTGTAAAAAAAACAACTATAAATCCTTGAGTTCCTATTTTTTTTAACTTGTTTGGCGCCGTTGGCGGTA
The DNA here is from genome assembly GCF_901001165.1 of Salmo trutta. Taxonomy (NCBI): domain Eukaryota; kingdom Metazoa; phylum Chordata; class Actinopteri; order Salmoniformes; family Salmonidae; genus Salmo; species Salmo trutta. The sequence goes on from NC_042987.1 coordinate 30,468,658, forward strand.
GGCGTACTTGATTCAGCAGCTCTAGCGCTGGGAAGGCAAGTGATCCCATTTTGAACCATTTCATGTGTCTGAAGGTAGAACCACAAATAGAACAATGAGACAGATATTTCACCGGATGTAAATGTGAAGCAGCCACTTAGTGTTTTCACTCACTACCAAATATGGTAGCAAGAGGAAGCAGTAGAAGATGGATTTTGGCCGACATTCTGCACATTTTCTCATCGATTAAATATTTGATCTCAATAGTTTTATTTTCCCAAAACTAGAATCTGTTATGAACAGAGTGGACTAAGTTTTGTAGACTTTACCCTTTGCAAAAGTTTTTAAAAATCACGTTGTTTAGGATTGCAAAGGAAAATGTAGTTATTTCACACGCGCACTTAAGAGGCATTCCCTAACAGAAATATGCAGATGTCTGCTAGAACGCACCAATAGGATCTTGCTAGCTCGTGCTTGGCTCTGCTCACCTCCTTGCTTGTTCTGCTTACTAGGACTCGTTTGTTCCTATTGGAAAAAGTGCACCTACAGGCCTACCGCTGGCCAATCAGATACCTCAGATCCCTATGTCTGCAGTTTCTTTGCACCATAGTGTTAAAAAAAGCCTCAAATGCACAAGCAAAGTTGATGAGTTTAAAATCATGACTATAATATTATGCTCACTCAGCTGTGCCACACAAGTAATGCACCAAATGATCTATTACCAGTGTGATCATATACCTAGAACTTCTAAATGGTCTGAGAACAACAACATTGGAAGGGCAATTCAAGCATAGCCAATATGCAGTTATAATGTATTCGGCCTATAGCCTACTGCACAAACCTCATTGCTACAGAACTGTTTTTAATTGGTTAATGTTACATTTACATTACATTTATGTCATTTAGCAGACGCTCTTATCCAGAGCGACTTACAAATTGGTGCATTCACCTTATGATATCCAGTGGAACAACCACTTTACAATAGTACATCTATATATTTTTTTTTTTTGGGGGGGGGTTAGAAGGATTACTTAATCCTATCCCAGGTTACATAGGCTTATGTTAAAAAGGTAGATCTCAGCTTGCATTTTGACTCAAAAAAAGGTTTGGTGACCACTAATACCAAAATTGTGATATTGAGTTATGATATTGTAAAGAATGACAAGACTTTACAAAACAACTTTTTTATTGAAGACATCACGTTTAAGGACACCATTTTCTTATTACCCCCCAAATTCCCCTCATTTCCTGTCCTAACAAACACAACCCCCTCTCTTATCCCACATCACATTTAATGGGTTTTATATGCACCTATCCTGTTAAAGACATGCATCAAACAAGTATAAATGAAGAAAATAAAGTTATCACAATTTAGGCCTAGATTCAATCTGGGCTGTGGAAGAACCGCGCTATAGCGCCACTGAAATTTAAAGGTAATGTTCGGAGACTTAATCCACGGTAAACGCTGCATATGTCAGCTCAATCGGAAATTAACTTCACCTGAGAACACAGATCTTCCCAGGTCCGGATTGAATCTAGCCCTCAGTTAAGCCACACTGTGCATACCATCAGGACCACCACCCCCAAAAACAAAAAGTAACCAAGGAGCATTTGCATCCCATTACATAACACACATGTACAGACAACAAACATGTACAGACTACAAAGGAGTACAGTAGGAAAGTTGAAACTGAAGTATTTCTAAGTCATTCTTCAAAATCCAAGTAGTTATCAGTACTTGAAATTAATGGAAATCTCCAGCTAGTGTAACGCTATGGGCATTTCCCATGTTAAAGAGTCCTATGGTGGGCTAGTAAGAGTTAAAGGCTAAGTCACATCTAACAGAAAAAGATTTGTTTCGGCAGGAGTTCCAATGAAACTAAGCTATACCTGGAAGTATCAAAGACACATCAGTTTTAAAGCTTAAATTGCAGGTTGTTGTTTTTTTGTTTCAGCTCGGCCCTCTTCGTTGTGGTAGGCTGGCCATGCATTGTTCATTGTCCGAGTACTCTTCTCTTACTTTGTCCATGAAGTTTGTCTGGTCGTATTTCAGGTGTTCGTTTGCTTGCAATTGTTGTGCTTCCAGTCATCTCGGCCTGCTCAGTTGGTGTTCTACTATAGGAACATTTCAGATCTCAGTACAACAGCTAACACACCATCTCCACCATTCATGTACATGACTATTACCATTGTTCTTCACTTTCGACTTTGACCAGGCCATATTTTGCTTATCCTACATAGACTAGCCTACAACACTACATTGCAGTGAATAATTGATTTAGGCTATTGTTTACAGGTGAGTACAAAATTCGACTCTAGGCATGTATACTGCAGTGAAATTGTCATTTGAATAATGGCACAAAAGCCCTGTGATTTTCTATATTTTATTCCATTTGGATCAGTTGTGGGTCTACTCTCAACAGTTTATAAAGTAGAGAAAGTAACAGTAGCAGCCCAGTCTGGCTGGATTTTAAGTTCTGATACTGGGCTGGCAGGTAGCCTAGCGCTTTGAGTGTTGGGCCAGTAACCGAAAGGTTGCTAGATTGAATCCCTGAGCTAACAAGGTAAAAATGAGTCGTTCTGCCCCTGAATAAGGTAGTTAACCCACTGTTCCTAGGTGTCATTGTAAATATGAATTTGTTCTCAACTGACTTACCTAGTTAAATAAAAGGTAAAAATTAAAATATATAGTAAAACCTGCAAAAGACCGAATGTGAACATGGGGGGGAAACGCACCTCTGTGCCCAATAAAACAACAACCCTCCTCAAAGCAAAAAAAAACAAAGTTAGACATTTCTTACTGTCCCTGTGTAGATAAATACCGTTTAGAGCATATTGGGTTTTAGTCAACCTCTGAATAGTATTCATCTGAGCAAAATGATTGAAACCCAAAGGGAGTCACCATTGTAGGCTCTTATGAACAGTTTAGATACATTTGGCCCACAAATAAAACTCACCATCTTCTTCTTCTTGCGTCCAACGACAGTGCGTTGGGCCGCGCCACCATTTCTTTTTTCCACTTCCTTTTGCTCCATCATTGCCGTCGTTGGCCACAAAAACCTGGAACAGCACAAACACCCCCCCGGCCTAAGTAGTTCAGATGATATCCCATACAGAAGGACCACAAACCCCATTTGCACTCATCCACGAAATCAAGTCATCTCGACATCTTGTAAATTAAATGTTAATGTCAGAACATTTCAATCCCCTTCGCCGCTGATCTGGCCGCTATTCCGCTTGTTGTTGTAGCTGGTAGTCGCCAATGCTACCTGTGTCTCCGCGGGAACGCAAAATGAAAACAATGTTGCTACTTTAGGCAGATAAAGCCATCTCCTTATTTGCTGTAGGCTGTAAAACTCCGGATGTGGCCATATATCTAAGGTAGCTTGTTTGAACGATTTTACATTGTTGAGAAACACCGGATTTTCAGATTAAAACGAAAATGTACTCCTGAAAAGCTCTGTATAAAAGAGCGCGCCAAGAGACCATTGCGTTTAAAGCCAAGAGCAGACAAAGCTACACGTGTTTACTTAAAGTGTAGGACGGGTCACTTGAAGAGGGGGAACGTTTGAGATCGACTACATTGCAGTTAAGCTGCGCAGACACGCACACTACACTCTTTCAGACGTGGTTAATTGTTGAATCAAACGTTGAATCCGTGAGGGAATTAGACAAAATATGTTATTTTCAATGACGGCCTAAGGACAGTGGGTTAACTGCCTTGTTCAGGGGCAGAATGACAGATTTTGTACCTTGTCAGCTCGGGGATTTGATCTTGCAACCTTTGGGTTACTAGTCCAACACTCACCACGAGGCTACGCTGCCGCCAGTTGCTTTAAAACAATTTGAAATAACATTCAAAACCAGCTAGTTTTATACATGAGGAACGACAAATGAAGCTAAAAAACTGAGTTAACAACAATCAAGTCTACTGTGAAAAAACGCTGATAAACACAGCACAAATGAAATATTGTACCTTTTAGAGGTCAGTTCAAAAGCCAGCATCTAATGATTACACCCCCGATGGATCAAAAAGGTCAAACTGACAACACCAGTGTTTGACATACATGTACATCATTTGCAATTTATTTGGTGTAAATGAACACTGATATGCCATTGAACACATACAGGGGTGAAAATATATAACTCAATGCACAGATAATTAGTGAAGGCAAGGTCCTGGATGAAGTAAAAAAAATCTGCTTTAAGATTCAAGACATGTATAACTCGCCTCTATTTCCCTCACCTGGGAATCAGCATCATAATCTACTTAGTCTTCCAAACACCGTAGGACAAAAATAACACAGGTAAAGTAAAAATACAAAAGTGGGTTTGGTCTCTTAAATAAATTGATAGCGTGAATGAGAGAGAGAGGGGGAGTTCTCAGTCATCTAGGAAGTCGTCGTCCAGGTTGACGTCCGAGGTATCAATGTCGTCCAGCTCCATGTTGTCCAGGTCGTCTTCAAGTTCGTCCAGGGCCTGGGGAAGTAAACACACAACGTTAACACCTGGCCCATAACCTGTTAAAAAATCAGTACCATCAGCTGTGTTATGTTCATACATCTCGATTTCTTCTCACTGGGTAAAGCTCCTCACCTACTGAACATTGGTCTATTTCTAGGGAGGCTGTTGCCTACCTTGTCCTTCTGTGACTCAGATGAGCTGGGGCTTTCCTCCTCAGGTGCAACCTCAGGCTCTGCCTCCGAGGGGATCACGGCTGCAGCCACGGGGGCCACAATCGCCGCCAACACGGACGCCATCACGCCTGCAGCCGGCATGGTCTCCTCGCCGCTGTCTTCAGCCTGCTGGTGGACGCACACACACAGACATGAGCAGGACTCAACACAAGGCGTGTGAGGTCTGTTTTTTAGCATCTCCCCTGATTCCATCTTTAATCCAGCCAACACGTGAGGGCTTTTCTAGATGTGAAACTCTACTCTTCCACTTCTAGGTCTGTGATATCAAAAACATATTGTCTGTGTAGAACTAGAACTACAAAGCCTTTAATCAAGTTGGCCTCCAATTAGTCTTTGTAGTGGAGGTTTCTGAGAAGAATTAAGATTTACCAGTACCGGTGTAGCGAGGGAGAGTGGAGCTCCTTTGGGCTCGTAGCCCGTGGCCTCCTCTAGTATATTACGTTCTTCATTGGGCTGGAGAAAAGAGGCACGAGGAATGTGTCAACGATCAGACAAAGACAGCAATGGATGAGATAAGGATAGAGAGAGTGGACTACTTCTGTGATGCAAATATGCATCCATAACTATCTTTCAGCTTCGAGATGTGAACGTCAGATTATTCCAATTTATTAGAGTTCCACCTCCAACCCCCACCACTCACCGTGATGAGAGGGTAGTCGGTGGCCGGCCGGGAGTTGCCCAGACAGGTCTCACGGAGGAACTGCTCGGCCACGAACGACTCCTTCAGTCCGGGGAACAGGTTCTCATACTCAGTGGGGTCGGCCAGCGACTCGGCCGCCTTCTGGTTGACCTTGGCCAGGCTCTCCCTCCACAGCTTGACCACTCTGGACACCTGGCTGGGCAGGTAGGTGCGGGCCAGGAAGGCCGCCTCGGGCAGCCGGTTGGTCCGGATCAGCAGCTCCAGACAGTGGTCCAGTCTGAGGACAGACAGCCAGACATCAGTGTCAGAGAGAGGTCCAAAACTCCTACTAATCACATGTTCTATCATAAAGAGTAGAGTTATGTACTTTCCAAGAGCTTATTTTTGCTAATTGTTAACAGCTACAACAAGGAAGTCGGATGCCTCACTGACATGGATGAAGGAATAGCGCCGGTGACAGAAAGATCCCATTGGTAATACACTGAACAAAAAAACTAAACAAATATAAGTGTTGGTCCCATGTTTTATGAGCTGAAATAAAACATCCCAGAAATGTTCCATACACACAAAAAGCTTATTTCTGTAAACTTTTGTGCACACATTTGTTTACATCCCTGTTAGTGAGCATTTCTCCTTAGCCAAGATAATCCATCCACTTGACAGGTGTGGCATATCAAGAAGCTGAATAAACAGCATGATCATTACACAAGTGCACCTTGCGCAATAAAAGGCAAGTCTAAAATGTGCAGTTTTGTCACAGAATACAATGCCACAGATGTATTTTGAGGGAGCATGCAATTGGCATGCTGACTGCAGGAATGTCCACCAGAGAATTTAATGTTAATTTCTCTACCATAAGCAGCCTAAGCTGTTGTCTATCAGCAATGACAAGCCACCAGGGTCTGACAACTTGGATGGAAAATTACTGAGGATAATAGCATACGTTATTGCCACTCCTATTTGCCACACGCTTATAAGGAAGGACATTCAACAAGCACAGCGCTTACACAAATGACTGATGATTGGCTAAGAGAAATTGATGATCAATTGTGGAGGCTGTTTTGTTAGACTTCAGTGTGGCTTTTGACATTATCGACAATAGTCTGCTGCTGGAGTTTTAATTTTATTTAACCTTTATTTTACTAGGCAAGTCAGTTAAGAACAAATTCTTATTTACAATGACGGCCTACACTGGCCAAACCCGGACGATGCTGGGCCAATGGTGCGCCGCCCTATGGGACTCCCAATCACGGCTGGAATCACGGCCTGGAATCGAATTAGGGTGTCTGTAGTGACGCCTCTAGTACTGAGATGCAGTGCCTTAGACCGCTGCACCACTTGGGAGTCCAAGCCTCTCCAACATAATCCAGGTAGAATCAGGAATTCCCCAGGGCAAAAGTCTAGGCCCATTACTTTTTTCAATCTTTACTAATGACATGCCAATGGCTTTGAGTAAAGCCAGTGTGTCTATGTACAGTGGATATAAAAAGTCTACACACCCCTGTTAAAATGGCAGGTTTTTGTGATGTAAAATAATGAGACAAAGATAAATCATGTCAGAACTTTTTCTACTGTTAATGTGACCTATAACGTGAACAATTCAATTGAAAAACAAACTGAAATCTTTGAGGGGGAAAAAAAATATATAAATCACAATAACCTGGTTGCATAAGTGTGCACACCCTTAAACTAATACTTTGTTGAAGCACCTTTTGATTTTATTACAGCACTCAGTCTTTTTGGGTAGGAGTCTATTAGCATGGCACATCTTGATGTGGCAATATTTGCCCACTCTTCTTTGCAAAAGCGCTCCAAATCTGTCAGATTGTGAGGACATCTCCTGTGCACAGCGCTCTTCAGATCACCCCAGAGATGTTCAATTGGATTCAGGTCTGGGCTTTGGCTGGGCCATTCCAAAATGTTAATCTTCTTCTGGTGAAGCCATGCTTTTGGATTTGGATGTGTGCTTTGGGTCATTGTCGTGCTGAAAGGTGAACTTCCTCTTCATCTTCATCTTTCTAACGGACGCCTGAAGGTTTTGTGCCAAAATTGCCTGGTATTTGGAACTGTTCATAATTCCCTCCACCCTGACTAAGGCCCCGGTTCCAGCTGAAGAAAAACAGCCCCAAAGCATGATGCTGCCACCACCATGCTTTACTGTGGGTATGGTGTTCTTTGGGTGATGTGCAGTGTTGTTTTTGCACCAAAGATACCTTTTGGAATTATGGCCAAAAAGTTCAACCTTGGTTTCATCAGACCATAACACATTTTCCCACGTGCTTTTGGGGGACTTGATGTTTGTTTTTGCAAACTTCAGCCAGGCTTGGATGTTTTTCATTGTAAGAAAAGGCTTCCGTCTTGCCACCCTACCCCATTCATATGAAGAATACGGGAGATTGTTGTCACATGTAGCACACAGCCAGTACTTGCCAGAGATTCCTGCAGTTCCTTTAATGTTGCTATAGGCCTCTTGGAAGCCTCCCTGACCAGTTTTCTTCTCGTCTTTCATACATTTTGGAGGGACTTCCAGTTCTTGGTAATGTCTCTGTGGTGCCATATTTTTTCCACTTGATGATGACTGTCTTCACTGTGTTCCATGGTATATGTAATGCTTTGGAAATTCTTTTGTACCCTTCTCCTGACTGATATCTTTCAACAATGAGATCCCTCTGATGCTTTGGAAGCTCTCTGCGGACCATGGCTTTTGCTCTGAGATGCAACTAAGAAAATGTCAGGAAAATCCTACTAGAACAGCTGAACTTTATTTGTGATTAATCAGAGTCACTTTAAATGATGGCAGGAGTGTACTGACTTCTATTTAACATGAGTTTGAATGTGATTGGTTAATTCTGAACACAGCCACATCCCCAGTTATGAGGGTGTGCACACTTATGCAACCAGGTTATTGTAAGGTTTTTATTTTTCATTTTTCCCCCTCGAAGATTTCAGTTTGTTTTTCAATTGAATTGTTCACATTATAGGTCACATTAACAGTAGAAAAAGTTCTGACATGATTTATCTTTGTCTCATTCTTTTACATCACAAAAACCTGGCATTTTAACAGGGGTGTGTAGACTTTTTATATCCACTGTATGTGGATGACAACACTATACACGTCAGCTACTACAGCGACTGGAATGACTGCAACACTTAGAGTTGCAATTAGTTTCTGAGTGGGTGGCAAGTAATAAGTTAGTCCTAAATATTTCTAAAACTAAAAGCATTGTATTTGGGACAAATCATTCACTAAACCCTAAACCTCAACTAAATCTTGTAATAAATAAGGTGGAAATTGAGCAAGTTAAGGAGACTAAACTGTTTGGAGTAACCCTGGATTGTAAACTGTCATGGTCAAAAAATATTGATACAACAGTAGCTGAGATGGGGAGAAGTCTGTCCATAATAAAGAGCTGCTCTACCTTCTTAACAGCACTATCAACAAGGCAGGTCCTACAGGCCCTAGTTTTGTCGCACCTGGACTACTGTTCAGTCATGTGGTCAGGTACCACAAAAAGGACTTAGAGCTAATATTAATAATAAGCATGTCAATCTTTCCTTGCTCAATGTGGACGAGAGATTGACTTAATTACTGCTTGTATTTATGTGAGGTATTGACATGTTGAATGCACCAAGCTGTCTGTTTGAACTACTGGCTCACAGCTCGGACACCCATCATTACCCCACAAGATATACCACCAGAGGTCTCTTCACAGTCCCAGAGTCCAGAACAGACTATTGGAGGCGCACAGTACTACATAGAGCCATGACTACATGGAACTCTATTCCACATCAAGTAACTGATGCAAGCAATACAATTATATTTAAAAAACAGATTAAAAAAAAACAACGTATAGAATTGTGAAGCAACACAAACAAAGGCACAGACGCATGCATACACACACACAATAACATACGCACTGTACACACACACGTACACATAAATTTAGTACTGTAGATATGTGGTAGTGGTGGAGTAGGGGCCTGAGGGCACACAGCGTGTTGTGAAACCTGTGAATGTATTGTAATGTTTATCTATGCATAGTTACTTCACTCCCACCTACATGTACAAATTACCTCAACTAACCTGTACCCCCGCACACTGACTCGGTACCGGTGCCCCCTGTATATAGCCTCGTTATTGTTATTGTGCTCATTTTTATTATTACTTTTTATTTTAGTTAACTTGGTAAATATTTATTTTCTTAACCCGTCTTCAACTGCACTCTTGGTTAAGGGCTTGTAAGTAAGCATTTCACGGTAAAGTCTACACTTGTTGAATTCGGCGCATGTGACAAATAACGTTTGATTTGATTTAATGTTGTACATTTTATAAACTGCCTTAATTTTGCTGGACCCCAGGAAGAGTAGCTGCTATTGGAATCCAAAATAAATACAACATTGTTTTAGAGAATTTGGCAGTACGGCCAACCGGCCTCACAAGCGCAGACCACGTGTAACCACGCCAGCCCAGGACCTCCACATCCAGCTTCTTCACCTGCGGGATCGTCTGTGGGGGGAGGGGTGCTGAGGAGCATTTCTGTCTGTAATAAAGCCCTTTTTTTGGGAAAAACTAATTTTGATTGGCTGGGCCTGGCTCCAGAGTGGGTGGGCCTATGCCCTCCCAGGTCCACCCATGGCTGCACCCTTGCCCAGTCATGTGAAATCCATAGATAGGACCTAATGAATTTATTTAAATTAACTTAATTCCTTATATGAACTGTAACTCAGTAAAAACGTTGAAATTGTTGCGTTTATATTTTTGTTCGATGTAAATCACATGATGTGCTCCATCCACCTGCCTGTTCCCCTCTTCTGTACTCACTTCCCCTGCAGGAAGTAGGTCATGAATGCCACGTTGTTCTTGCCATCCCGCTCGGCGCCCTCGGCCAGCTTGCCCACCATGGCGGCGTTGCCTGAGGCGGTGGCCAGCAGCAGCAGGCCGCCGTAGTCCTGGGCGTGATGAAGGCACTCCTGGGCCAGGCTAAATTGGCACTTACTGATGGCCAGCTCTGCCAGCTGCTTCCACTTCTGCTCCGACTGCCACCAGAGAAAACAACGGGTCTAATGTTAAACATTTACGTTCACGTTATACAGTACTATCAGTTAGACGGATATCGTACGGAGTTGAATCCTCACGTCAAGCTAAAACAATGACAGTTAAACATTGTTTAGTGCAGCTTAGCTGAAGGACGGTTAATTCATTTCATTTAACAATTTGACTACACAGTCCATTCAGATCTAAATCAGATGTTGGCTAAATAGATTTAAACCGAGAAGTCTTCAGTATTGAATAACTAATTGTAGAATAACTAACATTAATCTTTAGTCTTTGAACTCTTGTAGTGTGTGTGCAGTGGTCTTTCCATAGCCTATTGTACTGTAGGTCTCACCTCTGCCTCCACAGCCAGCTGATAGGCGATCTTCAGCTCCCCCAGCTGCAGGGCCAGCTCAAACCTGTGCTCCGAGTCCGATGACACGGCCAGAGCCTGCTGCTTGAAGCCCTGGACGACCAACAAGAACATATCAGTAAACACTAACATTTCACGCAGAGACACAGTCAGTTCACACAACATACAACAGCAGCCACATACAATTTTTGTTTTGAAATGGAGAGTCCAGAAATGCTAGCATCCCGTAGTCTAGCTAGAATTCCCGTTGCCCACCGGCTCCACCATAGATTCTAAATACTACATTTTACTTCATCTATTTGCCTCACTTCCTCTGTGAACAGCACGTTTCTGACCTGTTTCTCCAGGAAGTGTGCTACGCGGGTCCTCTGCTCCTTGGGGATGGTGGGCAGCACTTTGTCGGCCATGCCAAAGTCCCGGCGCATCACAGCCGTCTGGTACTCCAGCACAGACACCAGTAGGGAGTAGCTGACGATGTTCAGCTCCTTGTCGCCCAGGTACAGGCGGTCGTCCTTGGGGATGTAGCCCAGCAGGTACATGGTCCTACGGATGGAGCAGATAGACAGTGTGTTATAGGGATTTAAAAGGAAACTGATCACACTATGAGATGGCGTTCTAGGGCTGGTTTCCAACGCACAGATAAAGCCTAGTTCTAGACTAAAAAGCATGCGGAACAAAGGAAGATCTTTTCATAGGAAGATCATTTTAGTCCAGGACTAGGCTTAACGTGTAACTGACAGCATTTTAGCAATGTGAAATCTGATACAAATCTGTTCATATACACCCCAAGGAAGAATATGACGCCCCCTTATTTATATTTTCTGAGCACTTTCATAGAATGTTTGGGAATGACGTGGAGTAAGGCATTTGTGAAAATTATACAGCAATATATAGTGAGAAAGCGTCCGTGCGTTTGGACAATTAATAGACACTGTAGTAAGTAAAACCTCAAAGATGTGTCGGCCCTGTCCTGGACCAGACTCTACACAGAGCCATAGACAATCAGAAATACAGGAGGCGTGGATGCAAATAAGCCATATGGGCCTGCCATCACTCACTTTGAACTGGACTGTGTGTTTACAGGCAGTAGGACCTGCCATCATTCACTATGAACTAGACTGTGTGTTAACAGGCAGTAGGGCCTGTCATCATTCACTATGAACTGGACTGTGTGTTTACAGGCAGTAGGGCCTGTCATCATTCACTATGAACTGGACTGTGTGTTTACAGGCAGTAGGGCCTGTCATCATTCACTATGAACTGGACTGTGTGTTTACAGGCAGTAGGGCCTGTCATCATTCACTATGAACTGGACTGTGTGTTTACAGGCAGTAGCAACAGTGCGACTTTAGACCATCAGATTATTAAAAAGCATTCGCACAAGCCACAAAATAGACCTGAATGGGTTTCTGCAGTAAATACCACAGGAGTCCTCTTATATTTGGGAACTTTACAGTCCCATTGATCAATCAACCATGAACAGGTAGGCTCTCTTCCTCCCTAAAATCAACAACAAATGTTAGCCAGAGCCAGATAAGCTCAAATCTAGCGTGACAAACCCTCTTCTTCAGCTTAAAGTTGGCCGTCAAAATTGCACTGATAAACGATGGGGTAAAGTAGCTTGCTTGCCCTTCTGCAGCTTGCCTGCCAATGCATGCTTGTCCCAACACACATTTTGACAATTGAATGGGAACTGCCTGCCTGCCCATTTGATCGATGCCAAATACATTTAATTAACAACTAAGAGATATGCATTCAAACTGTGGAGAACAGTTGTTCAAGTTCAGCATAGCAAAGCAACTCACATTTCTTGCTAGCTAACCAAATGACACCTGCATCTTTAGCTGTAGCCGCTGAAAAACAGCGAGGGGTAAAATTCAGTCACCCACTTGTCCAATGACATCCTCCCAACAGCTAGCTAACTAATGTTGGGCTCTGTATTTTTAGCTTGCTAAATAAATTGCTTCCTAAATAGATACGCTAGCCTATTAGCCATGTTATGACTGACTTGTGATCGTTGCCCTTGCTAGTTTGATTATATTGACATTCCCAGGCTTAGTTACATTCATACATTTTTGTCCCAAAAAATGTAGTAATTGAAACTAAAACAGTGCATCCCGAATAGAGGCAGCAAACTATATACCAGGCCAGCTTCGATTTATAACCCGATAGCAATATGTTTTGGACTACCAAGAAATGTATTGGTGAATTATATGAATCATGTTCTGAACAACATCCATCTATTCTGCCAATAATGTCTTACTGTACATCTTGGAAGTTTTTGTCAAATAGAACCTATTTTTAAAATAGTTTTGTAGCATAAACTCATAATTTGATATTTTTGACTAATATGACTGACTGTTTGATATCTGCAGTAGTTAAAACGCTGTCAGTTCCACTTTAATCTGTGTCCAGAACACAAAAAATACACTTGAGGTTGTTGAGTAAGTTAATGGGGTTTCCACCTCCCCCTATTTATTCAGTTATTCGTTGGATAGTCTTGTTGTAGGGTCAATGTAGCCCAAGCACATCTGCTGCTTTCAACTCAAAAGGACGTAACTGATTCAAATGTTGCCCTAACGAGGACACTAGTCGGGCTTTTGGCTTTACATTAGCTGACTTAACACAAACATTTAGCCTATTCTGCAAATTTACAGAGGTTATTGTTTCTGGTCTTATACCCCCAACACTGGTGCTTACACACCCAGCAAGACTGGGGTCGCACTCAAAGCAACAGCAGTACTGAGCTCCACTTATTCTTCAACTCCAGTCTCTTACTCCTGGGTCGTATTCACTATGAACCAAACAGAAGCAAACAGGGAGGGACCTACCTCAATTTGTCCCATAAGAAATATTTGTTTTTGTTTTCTGTTGCAAAACGTATTTCTACGCTGTGCACTAATAAATATAACCCTGGTTCGCCGTACCTGTCCAGGTGAGCGATGGTGACAATCTCTCCCCCCACAAAGTAGTTGAGTCTGTTGACAGAGCTGGTGTAGATGAAGCAGTCTCCCACCCACAGGCCTGTCTTCACCACTTCCTGGATCTCCCCCTGGACCTGGAGGGTCAAAACAGACACAAAATGGCCGACAGATGAGGAAGGGGGTGGCTGTTCACTGGTACTCTGTTGTTGAGGGCACCAGAGTATTTGCCTGTCACACACACACACACACCTCAAAGGCGTCTTCGATGCCATCCTCAGTCACTCCCTCGTTGTTCTCTTGGGAGGCGGCTACTTTCTCTGACAGGTAGCGCAGGATGAAGAAGGAATCCTCTGTGGCTATACACACCAACTCCCCGGAGTCTGACCAGAAGATCTACAAACAGAGAGAGAGGATGCAGTGTTATCTCATGCTTCGCTTACAGTCCTGATGGCATGATGATGAAAACGCTATGTCATAAAGCACATTTCTATCAATACGGTACTGGGTAGAAAAGCAAACATTCACCATGCTAGGATGCTCCTGTACATATCTATATTGTGATAAAGATGCTATTTTCTCTACAGGAGTACTCACATGTTTGGGCTGGATCTCGATGCGACGGATCAGCTCTGTGTTTTCCCAGTCATAGAAGGCCAGACCGTTCACTGACCTGACGCCTAGCAAAAAACCTCCATAGATACCTGCAGGGAAATTTATATCAGGGTCATATTCGTTAGGCACCAGTTGGAAGAAAACATACTGAAACACATATGGACTACCTGGAGTTGTCCAATAAGAAAGTTAATTTCATTTTCTGTTGTAAAACATTTTTTTCATTACCTGGCGGGTTCCATCAAAACTGTCAGAATTTGTTTGCAGTATCTTTGTTCACACTACTAACTACCTGGGCCTGTCTTCTTCCACTTACCTTCAGCACCAAAGTCTGGCTTGAAAGACTTCTTCTCCTTGAAGTTCTTGAAGATTTTGACCACACTGTTGCTTTCCCTGATGGCATACCTATGACAAGGCAGACCATGGACATTTGTGAGTGACAGAAAGTAATCATCCATTCTGGAAATAAAAATAATAAATAAAAAGACAATCACATACCATAAAAACTTTGATTGGTTATTTAGTTAAATTATATAAAGCTAAATCCCAATTGCTGTGAATGAATTGTAGGGGTGTGTGTGATGGACTCACTCGGAGGAGTCGTGTGCCCATACAAACTCCTGCGCTGAGCCGAAGCTCTTGTTCCTCAGGGCCATGGCAGTGTAGATGATGTACTCTCCGTCTCCACACACCACAACAAACCTGACAACACAAACAACAATGCATATGGATTAAAGCGGGGCTCTATAAAACATCCAGATTTTCAACAGACTTTGAAGTTGAGGTGTGTTTGGAGAATTAGCCATTTATTTCTGGAGATGTGGAACACGTTTTAAAGTGTGTGTGCGTGTGTGTGTGTGTGTGTGGGGGGGGTCCACATGTTTTCTAACAAATGAGTTTTTTTATATAACATTTGAAAACAGCTTTGCCTTTAAAGGTGTGGCACACAAATATGCAGTTGTTGTGCAAGACATTTGGATAGATTCACTGAATAGCTGACACGGGAGTCCAATGCAGTGCAGACTGACCTTCCGTTGGGGTTGTGCTGGATGGTCTGGGGGTAGATCTCACAGCTGCCCATGTCTTTGACGGCCAGCGGCAGCCTCTCTCCGTCCTTGATCTCCGTGTCGCCCATGGCCTTCAGGTTTGCCTGCTGCACCTCCGAGTGCTTGGCCCAGATGATCTTCCCACTGGTGTCCATGGACATGGCTGGCTCCTCACGGCCCAGCTACAGATCACAGGAGAGGATGGAATAAAGTACCAAGGCTTTCAGGAGGCGCAGAGGAGATGTCACTGAGTAGTTGTTTCAACATAGAAAGGGAGTTAAAGAGTACGCGTGCAATGTGTACAAACAGAAATTCTATCAAACTCGCAGTGGAAACCCGTCAGTGTGAAAAATAAATAGTTTTTACTTGAGTTTTGACTCTTATGCACAAATATATGGTCATTGACGTGTCTATTGAACACCTTGATGATGATGCTGCCTTCGTCGTAGCCCAGCGCCACGTTGTTGGAGCCTCTCAGGCCACACACACACCACACGCGCTCCATGCCGTAGTTCAGCGTGCTCTCCAGGCGGTACGTACTCGAGTGCCAGATACGCACAGTGCCTAAGGAACCAGAGAATGGATTTTTTTAAATATTTTTTGGGGGGACTTGTGTGCATGTTTTTGTGTGGTTTTATTTAACGTTTGTATTTTTCAATATGTAAAATCATCCAGAGTGGAGCGAATATATCTGCTCACCAACAACAGAATAAGTACTTTCAGAGGATCAGAATATGATAGAGTGTATAAGGAATTTCCTCACCGTCCTCTGAGCCTGTGATGATGATAGGCAGCTCTGGGTGAAAGCTGACACACGACACATTCTGGGCGTGGCCCTCCAGGGTCTGCACACACGTCTTGTTCTGATAGGAGGAAATAAAGAGAGAGAGTGATCCTCTGCTACAAACATCTACAATTCAACTTTTTTCTTGGTGAGACAAGGGGATGAGAACGTCAGCAAGACTAAAATAGTCATGCGCAAACACACAGTCCACTAATCCCGCCTCCATTGAGTAGGTGAGGCACAGGACAGCTGTCTTACCTGGTAGTCCCAAATCTTGACCAGACGGTCATCAGCACCTGATATGAGGTATGGCTTGTCCCCTCCGCTGTAGTAGTCAATGCAGTTGACTCCTTTCTCATGGCCCTCAAGGGTGAAGTTAGGAGAGGAGGAGCCCAGCTGCCACACCTGGGATAGGACAGACCATGTGTCAGAAAAAAACAACACACTCACAAACATCGAAACTCTATGGTTGTTGTAAGCACACACACAACTTTTGTTAGGCAGTCATCACACACACACACACACACACACACACACACACACACACACACACACACACACACACACACACACACACACACACACACACACACACACACACAGTGTCTGGTGTTACCTTGATGGTTCTGTCCAGAGAAGCACTGGCAAACTGGTTGTTGTCTTTAGGGTTGATGACGATCTGCATGACGTAGTGGGTGTGGCCCTCAAACACCTGACTGCAAGACCACTTCTTCTCCCAGTCCCATAGCTTGATTAGCATGTCGTCTGGACACACACAGGATGTAACAGTCAGTTAATATCATACTTGTGTGACAGAGAATGAGTTTGTGCATTTGACACAAGTATAAAAAGACGGGAGTCAAAAAAAAGAGAAGAGTTACTGATTGTGTACCACTGCTTGTGAGTATGTAGGGCTGGGTGGGATGCACGGCGATACAGCGGATGTAGTCAGAGTGGGCCTCAAACATGTGGACCCTCTCCAGGGTGTTGTAGTTGAACACTCGGATCTGCATGTCATCCTACAGAGAGAAAGGAGGAAAGGCATTGCAAATGCAGTGAGCGAGTAGTCTCCATTCTACAAGTCCACACAAAGTGGAGGAAGATAAGATAGACCATCAGAAGTTCTCTTTTCTCAGTAGATGCTTGTCCTGAATTTTAAATTTGCATCACTCACCGCTCCGGTTATGACCCAGTTCTTCCTGGCTACAAACTTCGATGCTCTCACTGGAAGGTCACACACTTCGAAGGTCTTCACCAAGGTCTGGATTGGAGATATTTACAAATCGTACATTTTAATTGCATATAAGTTTCGCTTTGAGTTGTTTATCTTCATGGTGCAAGTAGTCAACATCAAACTGGAACTGTGTTTGTTTACCTGTGTTTCGTGGTTCCAGACACAGACACTACCATTGTACAGGCTGGCCAGCATCCACGGCTCGGTCGGGTGGAGGTCCACGCTCTTCACGCGGTCTGACCGGGCTGTCAGCTTCCGCTTGATGTCCAGCCTGAGAGGCTGTGAGACAGATGAGATGCTGTCAAGTCAATCCAAATAAACTGACAGAGCAGTGCCCAGTGTACTGATCTGGGGTGTAATCATTAGTCCAAACATTTGCAATTTGCAACGAAAACTAGTCTATATTGGACAAATTCAGGTAGGCCCCTCCACATTTCGTTCCGTTTGCTTCTGTTAAAGAAACGTTTTGCAACAGAATCGGCTTAATGAATACACCCCAGATTGCATAGCTAGCTTGCAAGCTAACGTTAGCTAATGGTGATATAACTTTAGCTAGTACACAATTACTTATCCTTCCAAAATCCCCAAAAATGTAAACACAGCACAGTAGCTAGCCATGCAGCTACCGTACCATCAAAATATAAATATTTTACATGCAAAATGTAGAAAGATAGCTAGCTAGATAAATATTGACTACAATATTGGATATTGATTACTGCATTGTTGGGTTTAGAGCTTGTAAGGGCATTTCACTGTAATTATGCATGTGACATTAAACTTGAAACTGCTCACGCGTAATGGTAGTAGGGAAATGTGATATGTACTGTAGCTAGCTAAATTAACTAGCTAGCGAGCTAAATTAACTAGCTAGCTAGCTAAATTAACTAGCTAGCTAGCTAAATTAACTAGCTAGCTAGCTAAATTAACTAGCTAGCTAGCTAAATTAACTAGCTAGCTAGCTAAATTAACTAGCTACGAGGACAAGAGCATCATTGCCAAAGGATAGCTAGACAAAAGGCTTCTTAACAGCTTCTACCCCCAAGCCACAAGACTCCTAAACAGCTAATCAAATGGCTACCCATTTTTACGCTGCTGCTGATACTCTCTGATTATTATCCATGCATAGTCACTTTACTTCTACCTACATGTACAGTACCAGTCAAAAGTTTGGACACACCTACTCATTCAAGGGTTTTTCTTTATTTTGACTATTTTCTACATTGTAGAATAATAGTGAAGTCAACACTATGAAATAACACATGTGGAATCATGTAGTAACCAAAAAAAGTGTTAAACAAATCAAAATATATTTTATATTTCACATTCTTCAAACTAGCAAGCCTTTGCCTTGACGACAGCTTTGCACACTCTAAGCATTCTCTCAACCAGCTTCATGAGATAGTCACCTGGAATGCATTTCAATTAACAGGTGTGCCTTGTTAAAAGTTAATTTGTGGAATTTCTTTCCTTCTTTTAATATGTTTGAGCCAATCAGTTGTGTGAAGCCAATCAGTTGTGTTGCGACAAGGTAGGGGTGGTATACAGAAGATAGCCCTATAAGTCCATATTATGGCAAGAACAGCTCAAATAAGCAAAGAGAAACTTTGAAAGTTTCTTCAATTGCAGTCGCAAAAACCATCAAGCGCTATGATGAAACTGTCTCTCATAAGGACCGCCACAGGAAAGGAAGACCCAGAGTTACCTCTGCTGCAGAGGATACGTTCATTAGAGTTAACTGCACCTCAGATTGCAGCCCAAATAAATGCTTCACAGAGTTCAAGTAGCAGACATCTCAACATCAACTGTTCAGAGGAGACTGTGTGAATCAGGCCTTCATGGTCGAATTGCTGCAAAGAAACCACTACTAAAGGACACCAATAGGAAGAAGAGACTTGCTTGGGCCAAGAAATGCAAGCAATGGCCATTAGACCGGTGGAAATCTGTCCTTTGGTCTAATGAGTCCAAATTTAAGATTTTTGGTTCCAACCGCCGTGTCTTTGTGAGATGCAGAGTAGGTGACGGATGATCTCATGGAGGAGGTTTGATGGTGCTTTGCTGGTTACACTATCGTTGATTTATTTAGAATTCAAGGCATACTTAACCAGCATGCTAACACAGCATTCAGCAGCGATGTGCCATCCCATCTGGTTTGCGCTTAGTGGGACTATCATTTGTTTTTCAACAGGACAGTGACCCAACACACCTCCAGGCTGTGTAAGGGCTATTTGACCAAGGAGAGTAATGGAGTGCTGCATTAGATGACCTTCCCTCCACAATTACCCGACCTCAACCCAATTGAGATGGTTTGGGATGAGTTGGACCGCAGAGTGAAGGAAAAGCAGCCACCAACTGTTCAGCATATGTGGGAACTCCTTCAAGACTGTTGGAAAACCATTCCAGGTGAAGCTGGTTGAGAGAATGCCAAGAGTGTGCCAAGCTGTCATCAACATTTACATTACATTTTAGTCATTTAGCAGACGCTGTTATCCAGAGCGACTTACAGTAGTGAATGCATACATTTCAGACATCTTTTTTTTTCTCCCCGTAGTGGTCCCCCGTGGGAATCGAACCCACAACCCTGGCGTTGCAAACACCATGCTCTACCAACTGAGCCACACGGGACCATCAAGGCAAAATATAAAATATATACGTGATTCCATGTGTGTTATTTCATAGTTTTGATGTCTTCAGTATTATTCTACAATGTAGAAAATAGTCAAAATAAAAACCCTTGAATGAGTAGGTGTGTCCAAACTTTTGACTGGCACTGTAAATTATAGCCAGCTCAGGGCTCCAGCGATGCATTTGGTTTGCTAACTTACTAGCTAAGTGGCTTTCTTGCAAGATAAAGCTTCTTGGTTACATCAGAGACAATCAATCCCCTCTTGGATCAAGATCCCTAAATAAGTTTTGTGCGTCAATTTTTTTTATTTTTATTGTTATTCTTTACATTTGGACAGTAATAGCACCCTGTGTGTGCACTGCCGGTAATACCTCTATGTCCCGGTAAGGTACAGGAACAGTATGAAGGTATTCAAATCTGGATACAGCCCAACCCTAGTAAATAGTACATCTGTTGATGCTCATCAAATGACTTGTACGATCAAAGTTAGCGTGGAGTCAAATATACAGTAGGTCAGTAGTAGAGAACAGATAATGGAGTTATCTTGACTGGTACTGTACCCCCGCACATTGACTCTGTACCGGTACCCCCTGTATATAGCCTCGCTACTGTTATTTTATTGTCGCTCCTTAATTACAGTTGAAGTTGGAAGTTTATGTACACTTAGGTTGGAGTCATTAAAACTCGTTTTTCAACTGCTCCACAAATTTCTTGTTAACAAACTATAGTTTGGACAAGTCGGGTAGGAAATCTACTTTGTGCATGACAACTAATTTTTCCAACAAATGTTTACAGTCTGATTATTTCACTTACAAGTCACTGTATCACAATTCCAGCGGGCCAGAAGTTTACATACACAAAGATGACTGTGCCTTCAAACAGCTTGGAAAAAAATCCAGAAAATTATGTCATGGCTTTAGAAGCTTCTGATAGGCTAATTGACATAATTTGAGTCAATTGGAGGTGTACCTGTGGATGTATTTCAAGGCCTACCTTCAAACTCAATGCCTCTTTGCTTGACATCATGGGGAAATCAAAAGAAATCAGCCAAGACCTCAGAAAAAGAATTGGAGACCTCCACAAGTTTGGCTCATCCTTGGGAGCAATTTCCAAATGCCTGAAGGTACCACGTTCATCTGTACAAACAATAGTACGCAAGTATAAACACCATGGGACCACGCAGCCGTCATACCGCTCAGGAAGGAGATGAGTTCTGTCTCCTAGAGATGAACGTATTTTGGTGCGAAAAGTGCAAATCAATCCCAGAACAACAGCAAAGGACCCTGTGAAGATGCTGGAGGAAACAGGTACAAAGTATCTATATCCACAGTAAAACGAGTCCTATATCGATATAACCTGAAAGGCCGCTCAGCAAGGAAGAAGCCACTGCTCCAAAACCGCCATAAAAAAGCCAGACTACGGTTTGCAACTGCACATGGGGACAAAGATCATACTTTTTGGAGAAATGTCCTCTGGTCTGATGAAACAAAATAGAACTGTTTGGCCATAATGACCATCGTTATGTTTGGAGGGAAAAGGGGGAGGCTTGCAAGCCAAAGAACACCATCCCAACCGTGAAGCACGGAGGTGGCAGCATCATGTTGTGGGGGTGCTTTGCTGCAGGAGGGACTGGGGCACTTCACAAAATAGATGGCATCATGAGGATGGAAAATGATGTGGATATATTGAAGCAACATCTCAAGACATTAGTCAGGAAGTTAAAGCTTGGTCACAAATGGGTCTTCCAAATGGACAATGACCCCAAGCATACTTCCAAAGTTGTGGCAAAATGGCTTAAAGACAACAAAGTCAAGGTATTGAAGTGGCCATCACAAAGCCCTGACCTCAATCCCATAGAAAATGTGTGGGCAGAACTGAAAAAGCGTGCGCGAGCAAGGAGGCCTACAAACCTGACTCAATTCCACCAGCTCTGTCAGGAGGAGTGGGCCAAAATTCACCCAACTTATTGTGGGAAGCTTGTGGAAGGTTACCCGAAATGTTTGACACAAGTTAAGCAATGCTACCAAATCCTAATTGAGTGCATGTAAACTTCTGACCCACTGAGAATGTGATGAAAGAAATAAAAGCTGAAATAAATCACTCTACTATTATTCTGACATTTCCCACTCTTAAAATAAAGTGGTGATCCTAACTGACCTAAGACAGGGAATCTCTACAAGGATTAAATGTCAGGAATTGTGAAAAACTGAGTTTAAATGTAGTTGACTAAGGTGTATGTAAACTTCCGACTTCAACTGTATTTGCTATTTTTCTTCTTTTATTATTGATTTTTTACTTTTGTAAATACTTTGACACTTATTTTTCTTAAAACTGCATTGTTGAGAGAGGCTAGCCACTTCGCTGACCCTCAACACTGGGGCCCCACAAGGGTGAGTGCTCAGCCCCTTCCTGTACTCCCTGTTCACCCATGACTACGTGGGCATGCACGCCTCCAACTCAATCAAGTTCCAGATGACACAACAGTAGTGGGTTTGACTACCAACAACGACAAGACAGCCTACAGGGAGGAGGTGAGGGCACTTGGAGTGTGGTGTCAGGAAAACAATCTCTCACTCAACGTCAACAAAACAAAGGAGATGATCGTGGACTTTAGGAAACAGCAGAGGGAGCACCCCCTATCCACATAGACGGGACAGCAGTGCAGAAGGTGGAAAGTTAAGTTCTTCGGCGCACACATCACAGACAAATTGAAATGGTCCACCCACACAGACAGTGTGGTGAAGAAGACGCAACAGCGCCTCTTCAACCTCAGGTGACTGAAGAAATTTGGCTTGTCACCTAAAATCTCCACAAACTTTTACAGCTGCACAATTGAGAGCAATCCTGTCGGGCTGTATACGCCTGGTACGGCAACTTCACCGCCCAGAACCGCAGGGCTCTCCAGAGGGTAGTGCGGTCTGCACAGCGCATCACCGGGGGCAAACTACCTGCCCTCCAGAACACCTACAGCACCCGATGTCACAGGAAGGCCAAAAAGATAATCAAGGACAACAACCACCCAAGCCACTGCCTGTTCACCCCGCTATCATCCAGAAGGCGATGTCAGTACAGGTGCATGAAAGCTGGGACCAAGAGACTGAACAACAGCTTTCATCTCAAGGCCATGAGACTGTTAAACAGCAATCACTAACACAGAGAGGCTGCTGCCTACATACAGACTTGAAATCATTGGCCACTTTAATAATGCCACTAATAATGTTTACATATCTTGCATCACTCATCTCATATGTATATACTGTATGTATCTATTGCATCTTGCCTATGCCATTCTGTCATTGCTCATCCATATATTCATAAGTAAATATTCTTATTCCATTCCCTTACTTAGATTTGTGTGTATTAGGTAGTTGTTGTGGAATTGTTAGATTACATGTCAGGACTAGAAGCACAATCATTTCCCTACACTCGCAATAACATCTGCTAACCATGTGTATGTGAACAATAAAATTTGATTTTTGGTTAAGGGCTTGTAAGTAAGCATTTAGAGCGTTGGTTGCTAGATCGAATCCCCGAGCTGACAAGGTAAAAATCTGTCGTTCTGCCCCTGAACAAGGCAGTTAACCCACTGTTCCTAGGCCGTCATTGAAAATAAGAATTTGTTCTTAACTGACTTGCCTAGTTAAATAAAGGTAAAATAAAATAAACAATTTCACTGTAAGGTCTACACCTTCTGTATTCAGAGCATGTGACAAATACAATTTGATTTGATTATCTTTACTACTTAGCTAGCAAGTATTTGGCTAGCTATCATAATTCCCAAAATATAATAATGCATCGGAATAGTTTAAACACAAGGACGAACAGGACTACCGCACCTGCGGTCTCGACCTCTGAATGCTCGGCTATGAAAAGCCAACTGACATTTACTCCTGATATACTGACCTGTTGCACCCTCTACAACCAATGTGATTATTCGACACTGCTGGTCATCTATGAACGCCATGTACTGTTATAATCTCCACCCAGCACAGCCAGAAGAGGACTGGCCACCCTTCAGAGCCTGGTTCCTCTCTTAAGTTTCTTCCTAGGTTCCTGTCTTTCTAGGGAGTTTTTCCTAGCCACCGTGCTTCTACATCTGCATTGCTTGCTGTTTTAGGCTGGGTTTCTGTATAGCACTCTGTGACATCTGCTGATGTAAAAAGGGCTTTATAAATACATTTGATTGACTAACGTTAGTAGGTGGACAAATTGTGAGCTAACTGACTAGCGACAGGCCTAGCTTGTTTTGCTAGCTAGCTATCGTTACCTTAGCTAGCCTTAGTTAGCATAGCTAGCTTGTCTCAATCACCACCGCACCGTCTTTACTGACATAAACTGGTCACATGTCACCAAACATTACAATTCAGACTATATATCTGTACGTAATACATAAAACTTTCAACATCGAATGTAAACTTGTCTCACCATGTTTTATCTCTGGATTGTCTCTCTTTATGTGAATGAATTACGAATAATTACAGTCGGTGCTGCGTTTTCTGTGGACGGACTGTCGAGTAGTGACGTGGAACCCATGAAACTTCCTGAAACTGCGTGCGACGGCAATCGATGACGTGTGGTTTGGGGTCGTGGCACTTTTTCCAAGGTGCACTGCTGTTGTTTAGCTATAACTTTGTTAAAATTACTATTTCGAACATAGCATATACATGTTGTGCATATTAAGATGTTTCTGCAGTTTATAAACAGGTTCAGACAGTGTTATTTCCCGAGCAAAATGAATCACTGTGATGGCCCAAATGCCAGTATACTTGCTGCATTTGCCCAACTGTAACTCATCTTTGTAAGACTGGTGTTCAGTCCAGGGTAGAAAGCATACCCACTAGTTTATGTTCATAATCCTATATGGTTTAGGAGTCTTCGCTGTGTATCAACTATGGCCACATGGGATTGTCTTTGATCAGGTAGTAGTTTCTCAAAGTTTTTTATGCCAGCTGGGACCAGCAAGCTATGGTCCCTCTTGTGTCAGGGCTTTTCCAGCTTGGGGGACCGCTCACATTAAAACTAGAACTGTAAAACTGACTCAGTTGTAAATTAACTATCTCAGCACGTCCCTCAGACTGACGCTGGTCAATGACTCAGAGGTTAGGAAACACTGGGCTAAACAAATTAGTCTAATAAATGATCAACTGGAGGGACATTTAGCAATAATAGTGGGTTCCCATGATCAACGTTGAGAAGTTTTAGGCTAACATATGACGGATTCATTTCTATGAAAAGACTCACAACATTGTATTAGAGTTATGAAAGATTTGCCCAACAAAAATAACATATATAAGGCTAAAAAGAGTGAACAATAAACAATGCTTTATTCAGATTTGCTTGTGTTATGATATGAGTTTGAAATAGTATGACACAAAAAAGTGGTGAATCCAGTAACTTATATCCAGATGTCCTTTATTATTTTTTCTTACTTTTTAAACACCTACAAGCAGACTATGTCCTCACAAGTCAGTTTCTGTGAATTCAGAGAATAAATCTAAATTGTCTGAGGTCAGATATCAAGTTTTGTATTGGGAGCTTGGGCTGCCATCTTCCTCAGCGTATCTCATTCCCTTTGAAGAAACAGGATAGGTCTAGTCCTGCTAGATCAGTGCAAATGAAGGAAAGAATCACTGAGATGCTACCTTGGAATTGTGTTCTCCTGTTAGTCTGTAAAATAAGTTGCACATCCACTTATATCCTGCAGGTGGCAATATCTCTATGCTGTTCATCAGCTCCTGAGGAAGGTGCAACATTTCGATAACATTCAGATACAGTAGAAGTGACATGTTCTCTGTCATGCACAGTATGGAATAATTTAAGGTCCACATTAATATTTCTATCTGCAATGTTAAGGATAGAGATGCTATACTGCCATTGCTTACAGTATAACTATTATGAACATGATCA
Organism: Salmo trutta; assembly: GCF_901001165.1. Taxonomy (NCBI): domain Eukaryota; kingdom Metazoa; phylum Chordata; class Actinopteri; order Salmoniformes; family Salmonidae; genus Salmo; species Salmo trutta. Next base: position 30,494,512 of record NC_042987.1, read on the forward strand.
TTCAAGTAAAAAATGCTTACCCACAAGGTCTTCTTCAATCCAGTGCTTCCACCCACAGTTGGCATTTTCCCCCTTCTGGGCACACTGTTTGTCCGCCTCGCACAAGATACAGTAAAAAGTATAGTGTTTAAAAAATGTGTTGTTTCAATGTCTCTCTATAAAGGAAAACACATTTGTAACACAAAAGGGAAAAGGCTATTATCCAAGGTCTGAGGACAGGAAAATAAGTAATCACTGAAGTAGAAAAATATATTAATAATAATAAGAAGAAGAAGAAACAGAAAAGGAAGATGAGAATTAGATGGAATGATCTGAGATTATGTTTTTTTATTTATTTCTTTGCCACATTTTTAGCAGTTTTACTTTATAGGATGCATGTTTTGGAATAATTGTATTCTGTATAGGCTTCATTCTTTTCACACTGTCAATTAGGTTAATATTGTGGAGTAACTACAATGTTATGAATCAATTTTTCCTATCACAGCCATTAAACTCCGTAACTGTTTTAAAGTCACTGTGGCCTCATGGTGAAATCCCTGAGCGGTTTCCTTTCTCTCCGGCAACTGAGTTATGAAGGACGCCTGTATCTTTGCAGTGACTGGGTGTATTAATACATCTTCCAAAGTGTAATTAATAACTTCACCATGCATGCTCAAAGGGATGTTCAATGTCTGCTTTTTTTTTACCCATTTACCAATAGGCGCCCTTCTTTGTGAGGCATTGGAAAAACTCCATGGTCTTTGTGGTGGAATTAGTGGTTGGAATTCACTGCTTGACTGTGGCACCTTACTTGTACGTGTTGGGTACAGAGATGAGGTAGTCAATTACAAATCATGTTAAACACTATTATTGGACACAGCGTGAGTCCATGCGAATGTTAACTACTGAACTTATTTAGGCTTGCCATAACAAAGGGGTTGAACACTATTGACCCAAGACATTTGATGGGTACTGACTTCTAAACTTGGGAATATGAAATATCCTTATTCATGTTACTGAGGGAGAGAGGGGAATGCAGAAAGTTTACATTCTGTCAGAACATATTATTGTTAGACATCAGGTATCCTATGGAAAGGAGAAGGGCCACAGTCTGGTATAAGTCAACAAGACAGCCGTGAGTTGGGGAGGAGTGAGGAATGTGGGCCGAGGTCAGATGAAGTGAGAAAGGACAGGCATCACTAACGTCCTGTCTAGCAACAGAGATGTATCAGCTGTCCAGATGTGTAAGGAGGAGACAGCATAGGAGGAATACCAGTGCTTGTGTAAATATGTATTTGTCTTATGCAGCTCTGTGACCCTAGTCGTCCGTGAGTTTTACTCTGTTTATTTAGAACCAAACACATTTCTGCTTTTTATTTGTAACATTTCTAAACATTTCTAAAAACATAATTCCACTTTGACATTATGGGTTGTTGTGTATAGTCCAGTGACACAAAATCTCAATTGAATCCATTTTAAATTCAGGCAGTAACACAACAAAATGCGGAAAAAGTCAAGGGGTGTGAATACTTTCTGAAGGCACTGTAATGAAAGCAACATACCGGTATGCAATGTTGCACCACTACACATGTTACATATTACACTGCAGATTGAGGTGGTCCCTAAATGAATATCTCAGTTAATACTGCAGACGATTGTATCTAAATGTAATATATAGTAGACCTGCATATTGGCACTCTATACAGTTACAATTGCTATATTGTAATTACTTCGCCACCATGGCCTATTTATTGCCTTAACTTACCTCATTTGCACTCACTGTATATAGACTTTTTGTTTTCTTTTGTTCTAATGTATTATTGACTGTATGTTTTGGAACTTGTTCTCAACTAGCCCACCTGGTTAAATAAAGGTGAAATACATTAAAAAAAAAACTATACAGCATATTGGCACACTAAACAGTTACAATACAGCATATTGGCACACTAAACAGTTAAAATACAGCATATTGGCACACTATACAGTTACAATAAAGCATATTGGCACACTATACAGTTACAATACAGCATATTGGCACACTAAACAGTTACAATACAGCATATTGGCACACTAAACAGTTAAAATACAGCATATTGGCACACTATACAGTTGCAATACAGCATATTGGCACACTATACAGTTACAATACAGCATATTGGCACACTAAACAGTTACAATACAGCACATTGGCACACTATACAGTTACAATACAGCATATTGGCACACTAAACAGTTACAATACAGCACATTGGCACACTATACAGTTACAATACAGCACATTGGCACACTATACAGTTACAATACAGCATATTGGCAGTGGTAGTGCACACTGCACAGGCAGTGTATGTATGTGATAATAAAATATATTTTTCATTTTTTCTCATCCTTCTCTGCAGATGGATGGAAAAATATTATATATACCATAGTGGTAATCCATGGAGATAATGGAGAAAAAAAATCATCCTCAGTGCTTTCATGTAATCCTCAAAGTTATCACTGCTCTCCAACTTTGCCATTGAAGTCTGCTGGCATGTTGGTTCTGTGGAATGGTTAACTTTTGACTGAATCATACGTTTATTTTAATTTTATTATTATTATTATTTTATTTCACCTTTATTTAACCAGGTAGGTAAGTTGAGAACAAGTTCTCATTTACAACTGCGACCTGGCCAAGATAGAGCAAAGCAGTTCGACACATATAACAACACAGAGTTACACATGGAGTAAAACAAACATACAGTCAATAATACAGTAGAAAAATAAGTCTATATACAATGTGAGCAAATGAGGTGAGATAAGGGAGGTAAAGGCAATAAATAGGCCATGGTGGCAAATATGTGAAGGTGTACAATGGCCCAGTCTTTTTATATATCAGCCAAGGCTGAGGGCAGAGTACTATTGCTAAAATAGTTGAATGCTATGGCTATGGGGGGGAAGAGACACCAGATGGCCAGTCCGCTCCTGATCCTTTTGGCTTTAATGAGAGAGGAAATATGGCAAAATCACTGGTAAGACAATATTGGTGCCATTTTTTGTATCATTCTACGTTCTACCTCAATGACTGCCCTGGGAGTGTTCACACCAGTAAGCTATCCATCAAAATTGCTCTCTCATTTTTAAAGGGGGCAAATTGGGAGATACATAGTGCCAATTCTCACACACACACACGCATGTACACACACACACACACACACACACACACACACACACACACACACACACACACACACACACACACACACACACACACACACACACACACACACACACACACACACACACACACACACACAGGACAGATGTCCCTTGTATTTATTCTGCTCAAACATCAGGCTGTTGAGCTTTGAGCAAGCAGGTTGATCAAGTTCAAAATGTGCAAACCAAGTATCTGCTAATGGAAAACTGAAAAGTTTGAGTAAGGCTCACTCACACAAGATCATGTTCTTGAAATTGTGCTGAATCTACCATACGCACTACTGTTACTAGACACACCTTGTAATTGACTGCTGGCCAGAGCATGTGAGATTTGGTTCTGGGTTCTGAGATTAAACTTCTACAAACACACACACACAAAAAAGTCATGCTTAAATAACAGGACAAAAGCCAAAGCAAAAGCTTTTGCTTGCTGATAATCCTCTTCAGGGGCGGACTGGGACCAGAAATCAGCTCTGGCATTTCTAACACACCGGCCCATTTTTGTCCCATGAGACTCCCACGACGGCCCATTTTATTAATTGAGACCCCCATTATTAGCCAGATAATTATCATTTTGTGCAAAAAACAAGAACAAGTTAGACACTAGGCAAAAAATGGACCAGAAGAAATATGGCAAAATCACTGGTGTGGCGCATTGTAAGACAATATTGGTGCCATTTTTTGTTTCATTCTATGTTCTACCTCACTGACTGCCCCGGTAGTGTACACACCAGTAAGCCATCCATCAAAATTACTCAATTTAAAAAAAAACTTTCCTCATCTCAACCCATAACTCTCATTGCCTCAACGTAATGCGATACACCCATCACCCTGTCTTTTATGTTTGTATTCATTGTCATGGTGACGTTTCTATGGCAGAGATTTAGTGCTTCTAGCAGACAAGACAAGTGGGTGAGAGTATGTCGTGTATAAGAGGATATCAGAGACACCCAGACACCTACAATCACTCAATTACCTTTTAGGAATATGAAATGAATGCAATATCATCTCCTCTCTAAGGATTATTGGTCTTATCTACACAGTACCTACAGTGCCTTCTGAAAGTATTCATGCCTATTAACTTATTCCACATTTTGTTGTTACATCCTGAATTCAAAATGGATTAAATAGATTTTCTCTCACCCATCTACACACAATACCCCATAATGACAAAGTGAAAACATGTTTTTTGAAATGTATTGAAAATGAAATACAGAAATATCTAATTTACTACTGAACTTATTTACGCTTGCCATAACAAAGGGGTTGAATACTTAATAACTCAAGACATTTCAGCTTTTCTTATTTTATTTTTTTTACAAAAATTCGAAAAACAGAATTACACTTTGACATTATGGGGCATTGTGTGTAGGCCAGTGACATAAAATCTCAATGTAATCCATTTTAAATTCAGGCTGTAACACATCCTTAATTTGGAAAAAGTCAAGGGGTGTGAATACTTTCTGATGGCACTGGATTTGTCAGGATACTTGACTAGATTTGATTGGAACAGAACAGAGCCTTTCTGCTCTTCTAGAAAGAAAACCCATATTGTCCAAAACCATAAGCACAGTTATAGCTTCATCAGAAAACAGGGGAACTTTACAATGACCTGAGAATCCAGAATGAATCTATCTAGACTGTCCAAAATGTTAGCTTGGTGTGATGTCATCATGGATGATGACATCATAAAGGGGTTGCCATGAGGATAGAGTGGGAGAGAGGCAGTTAGAGAAAGACTGAGCAAGAGGCAAGCACTCCATCTTTTTTCCCTACATTGAGAAGGATTTGCTGAAGGCCGCTATACCTTTTTGAGAGTTTCCTGGGTCGTTCCACAAAATTAGTCCATTTAGTCTCTTTGATATTTGACATACAAATTGGGCCTGTTATATTACATTTAAGTGCCCTTTAATATAGACCACATGTATAATTCAATAATATGGATAAAGACTTGCTAAAGTGGCATGTCCCTTTATGCACCCAATGTGACTTCGAGGAATACTTTAACCCACTTAACCCAACAAGTTTTCAACATCATTGTAAAGCCATGGTTGTTTTGTTGCTTTGACAAAGTCATTTCTGGAGATTATTATTAGTGATTCATTTTGAGGTTAATAAAAACCTGTCCCTTTTAAGGTCAAACCTGTTATGTGAACTAAACTCTCGTTTTAACATGGCAAAACGTTTCCTTAAAAAACCCATCTAATACTAAAACCATAGTGTAAAAGCAGGTCAGCTGGTTGTTTTCTTTTTGGTAATTTTCTGGTGTTTTGTGGTGTAAAACTGAGTGGGTTGATCATAACACGCCAACCCTGTTACCATTAGATAGACATGCTAGAAATGTTTTAACAATTTAACATTTTTGTTGTAGCTTGCATTCAATTTCCCCTCCCCGTTGCACACAACACGCTTCCATTCCCCCTGTCACAAGGGGATTTATGGCTGATTTAAGATGAAATCATCAACCCTGTTACTTTGTTTGGAACTTAATATAGTGGGGAAACATGTTTTTTTATGAAGTTGACAGAATGTTAAAATTATGGGAAATAAAACTGATTTATTTTCACCAAGTTGAAAAAGGGACTTATTTCGTGGAATGATCCTCCTTTTCATTTGAATACAGAGCAAGTTCTTTAAATCAGGAGTAAATAATTGGATGAAATAATTGGTAAGTGTTCATTAAATCAACATTTCTGGGAGCGATAAAACGTTCATTTAATTGGATTTGATGTAATCTGGGTTTTGGTAATATCTCCAAATAATGTCAGAAGTTTATGAGTTTTTAGGAAATGCATGATTCTGTCCAAAAACACCTGCAGCGTGATTACATCTTTTGATTACATAGAGAAAAATAACGTTACGTAGGCCGACAGGTTGGATACTTGCTTGTATATGGGTGTCTAATGATAATACATATTTGTGAGGCAGCCAAAATGTAAGTACTATTGATTCAATGGTTCTGAATGTCTATGAATTATGTATTTCTACTTTGCACACTCATCTACTGTCAAATCTACCATTCCAGTGTTTTAATTGCTATATTGTATTTACTTCGCCACCATGGCCTATTTATTGCCTTTACCTCCCTTATCTCACCTCATTTGCTCACATTGTATATAGACTTATTTTTCTACTGTATTATTGACTGTATGTTTGTTTATTCCATGTGTAACTCTGTGTTGTTATATGTGTCGAACTGCTTTGCTTTATCTTGGCCAGGTTGCAGTTGTAAATGAGAACTTGTTCTCAACTTACCTACCTGGTTAAACATAGTGCACTATATAGGGAATAGGGTACCATTTGGGACGTATCCCTTGTCTCACTGTGACATCATGCACTGTAGTGTAAGGAGCAGCATGTAGTCTAGACTAGAGGTTAGAGAGGCGAGCCAGCAACCTATTCAATACTTTTAGATTTGCACTACAGTAGGTTTCCAAGACAACCCATGAGTACCATGTCACCCTTCATATTCATACACTGTTTTGTCACAGTGCTATTGTCATAGAGATATTCATTGTTGTAATTATATTTCAATGTTAACATGACTAATCTAACCATGACAACTCAGAGTTATACACTTGTATTTTATTTTTATTTCACCTTTATTTAACCAGGGCCTGTCATGCCAAATAGTGTCCCCCGGCCAAATAGTGTCCCTCTACGTCACAATGGGATTGGATAAACTATTAGCGTCCGTTGCTATATCAACAGTGTGATGACCTAATGATTAGAATTTTGGAGATCATTACAGCCTAAATGACGTTCTTTTCATCATCGCTATGCAAACAATGCTGGTTTCCGCGACAGTTTCGCTGTTTAAACAAGTTTTGTTTAGCTAATAAAATTAAAACATTAGTTTGAACTACTTTTGGGTAGCATTTCGGAAATGGCAAAGAAAACGTGTAATCTGCTTGACACATTAAATGGCATGCCCCCAGGGTGCGATTTGGGACTAAGATATGTCATAATCAGGTTGTAAAAATCTGGCGATATTCTAGAAGGGTTTAGCAGTACGCATGCATGCTATGCTATAGCATTCACACAACTTTGCTATAAACATATGACTACAATTATGATCACAGTTTTCTCTCTCTTAGACAACATTCACAAATTAGATATATGTGGCTGGAGGAGGAAGAGGGAGATGATTGGGAGATCATCAAATTGAAGAGGAGAGGAAGACATGGAAAGAGAGATGGCAGAAGAGAAACAAGTTGTGGATGGAAGAGATGAGAATGAAAGCTCGAGAGGCGAGGGAAACTTTTGAAAAGAGATCAAGATTGAGTGTGGAGGGACGGGAGGAGGGGTTAAGGGGAAAATAAATTGTGAAGGAGAATTTGAGGAATGAGGTGGAGAAAAGGATGGAGGGACAGCTTGAGCTAAAGAGGGAATGAAGAGGGAGAGAGGAAAGAAAGAAAGAGATGGAGAAAAAGACAGAATATGAAAATTAGAAAGGAGGAGAGGAAGACAGCAGGCTGGCCAGTGGCGACCAATCATTCAGGGCCCCACATTTTTTGCAAAAAATAAAGAAATAAAATACATTAAAAAATATATATAATATATATATATATATATATATATATATATATTTTTTTTTTTTTTTTTCAGTTCAAACTAATGTTTTTTGGGGGGGGACTTGCCTGTTTTACGTGTCACATATGAGTTTGCAAACAATGTCTATATATATATATATATATATATATATATATATATATATATATATAAAATATATATAATTAAGTTAATAAAGCCGCATACAAACATGGTCTCTTTTTTGTTTTCTTGAGTAAGGCAGCTCCAAAATGCAGGTGTTTCAGCCTAGCTCAGTGCTTTCTGTGGTGGTGGGGCAAGCCAGCAGAAAAAAGGAGCATTGCGCCGTGATTGGCTCAGTGTTCTGTCACTCATGGGGACACTACATCATTGCCAAGTTTAAGTGCTTAGTAAGGGTAGACATCCAAAATTTCAGCCCTTTGGGTCCTGCCATAGAGTTATATTACAAGTACCCTTCCAAGAAGACTCAAGGTCATTGGACACAGATAAAATGACGTCAAATCACGTTATATGTACAGAAGCTTTGATTGGACTGATCATGTCAAAGTCTTAGCTAGCAGTCATCATCCTGAATCAAGTCGACAATCTACTGGCAAATCCTTTAAATCCTTGTCATATGAAGAGAAATAATGAACAGAAATTATAGAGAAAACGAATAGGTGCTCATCGGCCATTGGACATAAACATTACGCAACAAGTTGGAAATCGCAAATTCAACAATGAGTCGTTCGGAAGGAATCAGTGGCTAACTAACTGCAAGCACTGCAAAGCAACCACTAATGTTAGCCTGCTATTCAATGGAGTGGCTGTATGTGTTTTTTTTCTCCAGAGAATGCCAGACTTCAATGGCAAAGTCTGATGACAAAATTTGCCCACAAAGGACTGCTGCGCCACCTTCAGAAGGTGAGTCCAAAAATATCTTGTATGCTGCTGCATAAATGATGTAATATGCCAGGGAGATATGTATACTGTAGCTAAGAAAGTAATACTAAGTGCATGTTGTGTAGTAAGCTGTTAATAGCCCATGTGCCTCACCCTAATAATTTGGTCTATTTTCACCAACGCAGTATTGTAAACACATCGTTCATGGCCCGGTGTGTGCTTGTTTACCAACTTTTTTGGTACAGCTTTGACAGTGCTACTGGTAGTAGTGGTGGCGCTTGGCTTGCACGTGCAAATTCAGAACACACAACATTCTATTATAGAATTGTGTTATTTGACGAGTCAAATTAAAAGATTATTTAACGCGTCAAATAGTGTTATATGACGTGTATCTTTTTTGACAGGCAAAGACCCGAACAGCATTCAATGTGCCTCACCCTAATAATTTGGTCTATTTTCACCTCTTAATTTCACCTACTGTTCTAACTTGGTGGTGCACATGTAGTCTATATTCTGTTTTAGAGAAATGTAATCATTGAATATTGTAAGAGCTTTCATTGTCTGTTTATATGCCTCCTTTATTTATCCTACGGTTCTGACTTGTTGTACAGGGAGTACACTGTAAGAACGGCCCATGTTCGGAATCCTATCGCTGTACATTTCAAAAGTGCTGAACAAATAGTTATATTGACTGTTGACCACGCATCAAAGCTGGGACTGAGAGACTGAAAAACAGCTTTTATCTCAAGGCCATCAGACTTGCTAAACAGCAATCACTAACTCAGAGAGGCTGCTGCCTACATAGAGACTCAAATCACTGGCCACTTTAATAAATGGATCACTAGTCACTTTAAACAATGGCACTTTAATAATGTTAACATATCTTACATTACTCATATCATATGTATATACTGTACCTTATACCATCTATTGTACCTTGCCTATGCCGCTCGGCCATCGCTCATCCATATATTTATGTGTACATATTCTTATTCCATCCCTTTAGATTTGTGTGTATTAGGTAGTTGTTGTGGAATTGTTTGATTACTTGTTGGATATTATATGTCGTCCCCTTATGCCATAGTTTGTACATCTCAATTGTCATTAGAAACCACATTTGTTTAAGCAAGTCAGCCATATCAGCTATGTTTTTTTAAAAGGCAGTAAATGAGGCTGAATGAACTGTTTTGCTGCCAGACAAGACTCCGCTGATAGCCAGGTGTAGTGGTGGTAAGGTGTTGGGACTCTGCTGTTGGGAAAGCTTTATGTAGGCCCTAACAGTTTGTGGGCACTGTTTGACACTGTTATAGTGGCTTTGCTGGCATGCATCCCACTTTTTCTTTTTGCCCCACCAAGATTTACATGCTAAAATCGCCACTGTAAGCAAAGTGAAAAGGTATGAGAAGGCAAGTGATGATAACTGTTTGATAGATTGCTTAATGTGCTGCTCATTGATTGGTTGATTGATTATGTAAGCCAGAATTTGTGAGAATGGACAACATAAAGCACTTTGTGATAACTGTTGGGCTTTATAGATTAAAATTTATTGATTTGATTGGTTTAGTCAATATGAGTGATTACCTTTTTTCTTCTCTCTCCATGTCTGTCTGTCTGTCTCCAGAGGTATGTCTGTCTGTCTCCAGAGGTCTGTCTGTCTGTCTGTCTCCAGAGGTATGTCTGTCGCTGGGATTGGGAAAGGGTACTTTTAAATGATCAAAGGTAAGAGTGGACTTTTTAGATACAAAGAGACAAACTGTGACTTGAATTTTTTATTACATTTTTTACATTCAATTTCATGAATTTGTCTTTATCAAATCCAGTTTTCCTGGTTACATGATACGTGATCACTGCATCTTCTTACATTTATTTGTATTCTTTACTTCACTCTTTTCTATACAGATTTTTCATTTCTTTATGCATCCTAAAATGTAGCATCCTGTCACGTCCTGACCAGTAAAAGGGGTTATTTGTTATTGTAGTTTGGTCAGGACGTGGCAGGGGTGTGTTTGTTTAGTGTGTTTCGGGGTTTTTGGTTTATGTTCTATGTTTTCTATTTCTATGTGGGTTTTCTAGTTCGTCTATTTCTATGTTAGTTTTGGGAACGACCTCCAATTAGAAGCAGCTGGTTATCGTTGCTTCTAATTGGAGGCCATATTTAAGTAGGGTTTTTTGTCTTGTGGGTGGTTGTTCCATGTATAGTCAGAGTACCTTACAGGACTGGTTTTCGTCGTGCTTTTGTTCAGTGTTCATTTCTTTAATAAATCAAGAAGATGTTTCACATACCCGCTGCAGTTTGGTCCGATCATTACGACGCATATGACACATCCAAAGTTTGTGTGTTTGAATTAATTTCACTGCTTCTCTCATGGCCCAAATATTAGTTGAATTTACACTGAAACCTTCCTTGGTAGTGGTCAAGCTCACCACCAGTTATCAGTCCGGTGCATCATCAGAGATTGAGGCACTAATCACAAAGCCTACCACACCTACTGCAGTGCAAATGCGTACACACACATATAACATGTTAATCAATTGAGCACCCGCCCTGAGACAGTTACAGTACAGTGATGAACAGTTGTTTTCCTTTTTGTTACATCATCCCTGTTGTGGATAGTTTGAGTGGGGCAAGGTAACAGTCTCGATGGAATTAAATGTAAAAGGATGGATGGAAATAAGGAAGAAAGGATGAATGGATGGATGGGCATACAGATGATTACAATAGGGGTTCTCTGTCACAGGCTCGGGTCATGTTCATGTCTGTCTTGCGCTCTCAGGCCGGGTGCGCCGTTCTGTTCCAGTGCTGGTTTAGGTTTTCTGGAAAATCTGCTTGCACACAACTCCACAAACTCTCAGCTCCTGCAGAGAGAACAGAAGGTAAAATGATGTTCCATCGAGAGATTGAACTGGATTTTTAATAAATCCCTTTGATTCATTCTTTATTTGTTTGTGCAGAGAGAGAAATAAATCATCATTATCATCATCATTAATTGAGGTAAACAGCTGTGAAGACATCAAAAATGGTTGCAGTAAATCAATCTCCTCTATGGAGAATAACCATAGTCAAAACAGTTGTACTTGCAGGTGTATTTCTAACCATCAGAGGCCGCTGTTGTTCAGTGATCCGGGGATTAGTGACTCCAGGGAGACGCTTTGCTAATGAATAGTTTAATGGCCAAAGATTGTGAACATCTGTTGGAATCCCTTTGACTCAATAAGTTGGCAGTCAAATGCCTTTTATTTAGCTTTAATGACAATAATCATAGCAATGAAAATCGGTAATGACAAGGTAATGAAGTCATTGTAGAGGTCAGTAAATGTACTAATGTTTGTGTATGGGTTGACCAGGGGTGCACTATAAAAGGGCCAATTCTATTAAGGGTCCTTAGACTCCAATCCTATCCACAAAGTTTATGAATTTAGTCATGCAGTATTTCCCCCGGTGGTTCATCTTTTGTTCAAATCTTGTTTACGAGGTTACCAAAGCCAGAAACCAGCTATATTTGAACAAAACGGAATCATACAAAAACAATGCAAGTTTTCATCTCTGCTATTTTTTTCTATAGCCTATCGATCTATATATATATTTTTTTAAATCACCTGATTTGAGATATGTTGTGACAAAAAGTTAAATCAGGAACTGAGGAAGTAGACTTGCATTCAAATGACATGAATAGACTCTCTTACCAGATGAAGCATATCTCCCTCCACCCAATGGGTCCAGCCTCGGCCCTCCTTCTCTCCCTTCTGAACACACACCAGCTTGTCCCCCTCCCATGAGATAGTGGTCTACGGGAAGAAAGGAGAGACACCATTATGCATTCTACTGTCAGTTAGGAGCATGACCCACACATCAACACACACACAGAGTGTGCATGGCCGTATGTAGAACAACTTACAGGGAACACACATGCAGACAGAAGCTTGCAAACAAACACACACTTTTCTCAGCAGAGCAAAAATAACTTTTGTTGAGTTTACTGTTACAAGATGGAGAAAATAATATGCTAAAGGACTTGAACGAGATCTTCTTCCCATGTTGTTGAAGTCACCAAGTTTCACGTTTTTTTTGGCACATGTACAGGATACAGCAGGTGTGAAACAGAACAGTGAAATGCTTAAGTTGAGAAGTTGCGAGCTCTTTCCCAACAATGCACAATAAAGGTAATAATACCAATAAAAACTAAAAAAATGTAAAAAGAGAAACACGAGAATGCAGTTCTATACAGGTCAGGTCAGTGCAGTGCCTGTACCGTTATCACAACCAGCTACTCCACAGAGAGTCAACCATTTTGATATGACCACTTAACCCATCAGCATTTTCAAAACACTACACCAAGCCAGTTCATATTCATATCAACAGGAGAATTCTAGTGCTAAGTCATTCTGACTATATATTGTCACGTCCTGACCAGCAGAGGGAGTAGTTGTGTAGTATTTTGGTCAGGACGTAGCAGAAGAAGTCTGTGTATGTGTGTTCTGGGATGTCTGTTTCTATGTTGGTCTGTGTGGCTCCCGATCAGGGACAGCTGGTTATCGTTGTTCCTGATTGGGAGTCATATATTAGGAGTGTGTTTGTGGGTTGTTTCGTTAGCACTGCTATTATTGTAAGTATAGCCTGTTAACCTGTCTTTAGCCGTTCTTGTGTATTGTTTTCCGTGTTTGCTTTATTCATTATCATTAAAAGATGAGTAACCAGGCTACCTTAGTGCAACTGGGCTTGGCCCTATAGGCATAAGTGCTCTCCAGCACTCAGGTGTCTTTAGTCGGGTGGGTATAATTTGTGGAACCTTCCAACAGGAACCTGTTCCAAAAACTTTGTAAATAACCAGTTTGCAAACAAACAACGCATACAAAGTTGTATAGTGGCAGAATAAGATACCGGGTAGGGAGTGGGCCACTTCATTAAGTGGTTCACTCACCACGTTTATTCCAAAAAATGTCTGTCCTCACTCTGGTAACCTATGGACAAACATTAAGAATAAGCTACGTGGTGAGTTGATGCCTATTCGGCAGCTAGTTAGCTAGGTGAAGTGATCATGCTACCTTGTATGCGTTTTTTGTTGGCAACCTTGTACCTTACAAAGTTTTTGGAACAGATTCCTGTTGGAACGTTCCACAAATTATACCCACCCTCTTTAGCCTTATTCAGCTGATTCCCTCTGAAGCAGCAATTTACCTTTTCTCCATCAGTGTCAACTCAAAGCCCATTGTATTCACAGTTATAATTCAGTCATGTGTGGGTAAGCACATAAAGACTGCCATTTGGATCTGAGAGGGCATTTGGTTGATCAAATCATACTGAGACATCACATTTACTCTTTGTTCTCATGCAGTCTATATCCAGAAAGATGTTTTGACCAAATAAAAATGTAGTTTGAATGTACAACAGACTCACCATGCATTTTCTGTCATCCACCCCTGAGAGATCTTCCTCAAACTCCTTGCCAACATGGAAATCCATGTTGTAGTTCTTAAAGGTACTGAGGGTCTTGATGACCATGTGATCACCATCAACACTGATGTCTTTGTCGGTCTTCAACAAGTTGGCAATTTTCCTAATGGCAACATTTACATCTGTGCGATGAATGTGTACCCAAGGAAAGAAGAGAGTTTAATACTAATGACCAGTAAGGCTCCCCAAACATCGCACTCTTTCTCTCCTACCCCTTTAAAAAACTATGCTTTAAGTGAGAAATAGGCACTATTCAGTAGGATCCAACCTAGAACTGGATCTAACCTAGAACTGGATCCAACCTAGAACTGGATCCAACCTAGAACTGGATCCAACCTAGAACTGAATCCAACCTAGAACTGGATCCAACCTAGAACTGGATTCAACCTAGAACTGAATCCAACCTAAAACTGGATCCAACCTAGAACTGGATCCAACCTAGAACTGGATTCAACCTAGAACTGAATCCAACCTAGAACTGAATCCAACCTAGAACTGAATCCAACCTAGAACTAAATCCAACCTAGAACTGGATCCAACCTAGAACTGGATCCAACCTAGAACTGGATTCAACCTAGAACTGAATCCAACCTAGAACTGGATCCAACCTAGAACTGGATCCAACCTAGAACTGAATCCAACCTAGAACTGGATCCAACCTAGAACTGAATCCAACCTAGAACTAAATCCAACCTAGAACTGAATCCAACCTAGAACTGGATCCAACCTAGAACTGGATCCAACCTAGAACTGGATCCAACTCAGTAAATCCTGTCCTCTTTTTGGACATCCTTTGAAAATATCATTTAAAAAAACAAATATGTCAGTAACAGTAAGTATCTACCAGTGCTCATAAACCAACTTTCAGCTATAGCCCTCTATTTGTCAATATATTCAGTGTGGTAATGTTAGCTATAAACCTGGTTTAGGTTTTGATTGATGCCTAGAGCGCAAATATTGGCTGCAGTGCCAGTATCTTCGAGCATCATCCACGTTGGAGTCCCCGCACACCACAACTCCATGAAAGATGCTGGAACAACTCACCGAGGGCTTTCATGTACTCCTCAAAGTTGTCATTGGATATCATTTTCCAATACCCATTCAGGTCAACTGGCATATTGGCTGTGTGTTTCTAGTTTCCTTATTTCCAGTGAAAAGGAGATCCGATACCGCTGTTAATTTGCGATCGAATGTCGGACCGCTGTCCGTACCTCCAATTTTAACCAGAACCACTTTAATCCGATTACTTTTTAAAAGAATTGGAACTCCGCTAATTCATTCCCTGCCTCTGTCGCTGAGCCACTACCTCATCGCACCCCCAATCCAACCTATGCGTCCCTGTCCAAACTGCATTTGGGTGAAGAGCCAACACCAATTAACAATTAACGCATGAGCTATTTCGAGAGTGCTTACTTGAAAGTACTTCTCGCTGTTGTGGGCGACTGCTCTGACAGCTCTGAGTCACCCAGTGTGACATCAAATGGAGAAGGATATAGAATGGGTAATGAAGAGCTCAATGTGTTCTGCCAGAATAGAGGTACCTGCTTACATTGAGAGGAAGAATAGAGATGCAAAATCGGTCTCCTGCTGACTCAAAGACGACAAGAATTTCTTCAAATATTTAGGCTACTTATTTATTCTTCACCACGTGGCATTATTTATTATGACAAAGTAAATAAAATGGAAAATCCATCTGTTCCATGAGAGGCGCCTAGCCTTATAGGGCGACAGGTAGCCTACTGGTTAGAGCGTTGGACTAGTAACCCAAAGGTTGCAAGATTGAAGCTGAGCTGACAAGGTAAAAATCTGTCGTTCTGCCCCTGAACAAGGCAGTCATTGGAAATAAGAAGTTGTTCTTAACTGACTTGCCTAGTTAAATAAAGATAAAATAAATGGGGGCCCTAAGTGATATTTGGTTGGTGCCACCCACTCTTGGCAGTGGATTCTTTTCCCACTGGGCGCACACTAGTTGAATACACGTTGTTTCCACATAATTTCAATGAAATTACGTTGAACCAACATAGAATATACAATGAATTAACGACTGTGCCAGTGTGTTTTGTGAAGTGGTAAAGTACATTTTCTGCAATTCAAAACGTTGCAGTTTTAAAACGAATTTCATGGAATTCTACTAATTTTGCCATGGTGTGGAGAGAAAATGTAATAGTTTCCCCACATGCTTCAAGATGTATACCATTGTCCCTGTACGCAAGCAAACAAAGGTAACCTGCCTAAATGATTATCGCTCTGCAGCTCTCATCTCTGTCAACATGAAATGCTTTGAGCGGCTGGTTAAGGACCATATCAGCTCCACCTTACCTGATACTCTGGACCCATTACAATTTGCATACCGATCCAACAGATTCACGGACGATGCAATCGCCATTGCACTGCCCTATCTCACCTGGTTGAGGAATACCTACGTGAGAATGCTGTTTATTGACTAGCGCTTAGCTTCCAATAGCATAGTCCCCGCCAAGCTCATCATTAAGCTCAGGGCCCTGGATCCTGGACCTCCTGACAGGCAGACCCCAATTGAGGAGGGTAGGCGACAACAACTCCGCCACGCTGACTCTCAACATGGAGGCCCCCAGGGGTGTGTGCTCAGCCCCCTACTGTACTCCCTGTACACACGACTCCAACACCATCATTACGTTTGCCGACGATACAACGCTGGTGGGCCTGATTGCCGACGCCAACGAGACAGCCTACAGGAAGGAGGTTAGAGCCCTGGCAGAGGGGTTACCAGGAAAACAGCCGCTCCCTCAACATCCCTCAAAACCAAGGAGCTGATCGTGGACTATAGGAAACAAGGGCATGTGCATGCCCCCATCTGCATAGATGGGCTATAGTGGAGAGGGTCAAAGGTTTCACGTTCCTTTTCATGCACATCATAGAGGACCTGACATGGACCAATCACACAGACACCGTGGTAAAGAAGGCGCAACAGCGGCTCTTCAAACTCAGGCGACTGAAGAAATTTGGCATGGGCCCTCAGATCCTCAAGAAGTTCTACAACTGCACCATCGAAAGCATCTTGACCGGCTGTATCACCGCCTGGTATGGCAACTGCACCCCCCTCAACCGCAAGGCTCTACAGAGGGTGGTGCGGACGGCCCTTAAGGACATTTACACCAGGCGGTGTATGAGGAAGGCCTGGATGATCGTCAAGGACTCCAGTCACCAAAGCCACGGACTGTTCACTCCGTTACCATCTGGCAAGTGGTATCGGAACATTGGAGACTATTTACACCGACTCTATACACACACAGACACACACACACTCAACACCGCTATTTATTTATTTAACTGCGTGACCAATACACTATCCACTTTATATTTGTAAATACAGTTATACTTGACATAGCACATTCATCATCTATACTGTACATCGCATTCTGTACATATCTGTTTATTACTTTTCATTCAGTGCTACCTTCTAATGATTTGATATTTTTTATTTGACTTTTTATTATTGATACTGATTATTGTACTGCAATGTTGAGGGAGCTAACACGCAAGCATTTCACTGCACCTTTTATACATGCTGTAAACTGTGTACGTGACAAATCAAATCAAAGTGATGTACTGGGCTGTACGCATGCACTACCCTCTAGCGCCTCATGGTTGGATGCCGAGCAGTGGCCATACCAGGCAGTGATGCAACCGGTCAGGACACACTCAATGGTGCAGATGTAGAACTTTTTGAGGATATGGGGACCCATGCCAAATCTTTTCAGTCTCCTTAGGGGGAAAAGCTATTGCCGTGCCCTATTCACGACTTTCTTGGTGTGTTTGGACCATCACCTCATGTTTCAGCATGATAATGCATGGCCCCATGTCGCAAGGATCTGTAAGCAATTCCTGGAAGATGAAAATGTCCCAGTTCTTCCATGGCCTGCATACTAACTAGACATGTCACTCATTGAGCATGTTTGGGATGCCCTAGATCGACTTGTACGACAGCGTGTTCTAGTTCCCACCAATATCCAGCAACTTCGCACAGTCATTGAAGAGTGGGACAACATTCCACAGGCCACAATCCACAGCCAGATCAACTCTATGCGAAGGAGATGCATGAGGCAAATGGTGGTCACATCAGATATTTACTAGTATTCTGATCCACGACCCTACCTTTTTTTGAAGGTATCTGTGACCAACCTATGCATATCTGTATTCCCAGTCATGTGAAATAAATAAGTTATGGCAGAATGAATTTACTTCAATTGACTGATTTCCTTATATGAACCGTAAATCTTTGAAATTGTAGCATGTTGCATTTATATTTTTGTTCAGTGTATTAATTTAAGGTTAGGGTTAAAGTTAGGGTTAAAATCACATTTTAAGTAGATAAATTATAGAAATAGAAGAGGCATATACCTTTGTGGCTGTCAAAAAAATGTAAGCCAATTAACATGTCACTCGCATAAACTTTGACAGCTCTACTTTGACAGCTCTACTCTGCCACTAACTGATAGTCATGAGGGTGTTACGAAACCAATAACTAGCCTGATTTTGCTGCACTCATTATGTCGAGGGGTCTTAGGCCAAGCTACATAGTCTGTAACCTTATTTGATGTGTGCATAAATGTGAGACTTAAGCGTGTGACCAGGTGTTGAATGCACCTGGTCACATTATTCATATGTTCATGGTGACAAAATAAATCTGTACAAAAACCAAACTACAAAAAGGCATGCCCAACTAAAGAGGTTAACTAACACATAGAAACAAACAAAAGTCCGGCTGATAGGTTTCCTGTCACCTCTCGCACACTGAGTCACAATCATCTTGATCGCTTGCACCTGAGGAATTATCAAGGCTTCCTGGAAGAACACAGCCCTCACCCAGTTGGTGCTGCCACCTGGAGTGTGGAAGTGTATCACTAACCTTCCTCCCATATCATAACACTGGCAACTATAATTCAAACAAAAAGCAAGGCATGCTGGGAAATATGCAGATAAGGTATAATAAATTCTCAAGTTGAATTGTATGTTCACTCAACCTAAAATTCAAAGTTGAGTGAACATACAATTAAACTTAAGAATGTACATGTTCAGATTTATGCCCAACTGTTGAGAAAACTCACTATCCTTTTGCAGCATGTTGCCTTTCAATGGTATGTTGAATCAACATATTGATTTTTTACAGTGCAGGAATATACCCTCCCTTTGCAACCCTAGTCCCACTGTACAACGCAACTAACCCCGAGCATTCTGATTACATCCCATAATCCATTTAATTCAATATGGGACTTTCAGGGGCTTACATGAGTAATCACCATGCCACTAACTTTTGAAATCCCCTGGACATAAGCAGTCAATACAAAAGGTAAGAGTGGACTATTCAGATACAAAGTGAAATCAGCTGTGACTTGAATAGTTAAAAAAATTATTGGACACTACAATTCATGAATCTGACTAATAGCAATACTGTTCTTTTTTAGATCCAGTTTTCTAAGTTATGTGATCACTATCTTCTTACATTGATCTTTTTTTGGTGACCAATTTTCTTGTTGGGTGGGGGCTACATGTACAACACAAATTCATATAACTGAAGTAATTTTTATACTCCTAAGTGCAGATTGGAATGTACAAGTTATATCAATTTGTGTGTAAACATTGCTTGAATATTGTACAATCGCCAATACGCGTACACAGCCCGGTGCGCTTGGTGAAAGCTCCTCACAGGTGTCATGCTAGAGCCAGCATTGAGCCAGGACCGGTGATGCAAGTTGCAAGCATCAGACCGCCGGTGAGGGTTCATGGCCCAGTGTATCCTGTTCCTGCTCCTCGTACTCTTCCTCCAGTGCGTCAGCCCAGTCCGGTACGTCCTGTTCCCCGCACTAGCCTTGAGGTACGTGTTACTAGTCTGGCACCTCCAAAGCCAGTCCCACGCATCAGGCCTCCAGTGCGCCTTGCCAGTCCAGTACGTCCTGTTCCTGCTCTCCGCACTAGCCTTGAGGTGCGTGTTACTAGTCTGGCGCCTCCAAAGCCAGTCCCACGCATCAGGCCTCCAGTGCGCCTGCCCAGTCCAGTACGTCCTGTTCCTGCTCTCCGCACTAGCCTTGAGGTGTGTATTACCAGTCTGGCGCCTCCAAAGCCAACCCCACGCATCAGGTCTCTAGTGCGCCTGCCCAGCCCAGTACGTCCTGTTCCTGCTCCTCGCACTAGCCCTGTGGTGCGTGTCAATAGTCTGGCGCCTCCAAAGCCAGCCCCACGCATCAGGCCTCTAGTGCGCCTGCCCTGCCCAGTACGTCCTGTTCCTGCTCCTCGCACTAGCCCTGTGGTGCGGGTTACTAGTCTGGCGCCTCCTAAGCCAGCCCCACGCATCAGGCTTACAGTGCGCAGTCCCCGTCCAGAGCTTGCGGCGACAGTTCCCCGTCCAGAGCTTCCGGCGACAGTTCCCCGTCCAGAGCTTCCGGCGACAGTCCCCCATCCTGAGCTTCCGGCGACGTCCCACAGTCCGGAACTGACAGAGACGTCCCACAGTCCGGAACCGACAGACGTCCCACAGTCCGGAACCGACAGAGGCGGCCCACAGTCCGGAACTGACAGAGGCGGCCCACAGTCCGGAACCGGCAGAGACGGCCCACAGTCCGGAACAGACAGAGACGGCCCACAGTCCGGCGCCTGCAGACGGCCCACAGTCCGGCGCCTGCAGCGACGCACCTCAGCCCGAGGTCTCCAGCGATGCACCTCAGCCCGAGGTCTTCAGCCACGCACCTCAGCCCGAGGTCTCCAGCGACGCACCTCAACCCGAGGTCTCCAGCGACGCACCTCAGCCCGAGGTCTCCAGCGACACACCTCAGCCCGAGGTCTCCAGCGACGCACCTCAGCCCGAGGTCTCCAGCGACGCACCTCAGCCCAGAGCCTTCAGCAGTGGTCTACAGCCCTGAGCCTTCAGTGGGGGTGGGCAGGTTAGAATGGGGACTAAGGCCGGAGCCAGAGCCACCTCCGTGGTTGGAGGATTGGGGAGGGGGGGTGTAGCACGGGAGCCGTCGTTGACGGTGGCCACCCTCCCTTCCCTCCCTTTAAGTTTGGAGTTATTTTTGTGGGGTTTTTCTGTTTAGATGCATTCGGGGTCTGCACCTTTTGGGGGGGGGGGGGGGGGGGTACTGTCACGTCCTGACCAGTAAAAGGGGTTATTTGTTATTGTAGTTTGGTCAGGGCATGGCAGGGGGTGTTTGGTTTGTGTGTTTCAGGGTTTTTGGTTTATGTTCTAGATGATCTATTTCTATGTGTTTATCTAGCTAGTCTATTTCTATGTTAGTTTTGTCAATGACCTCCAATTAGAGGCAGCTGGTTGTTGTTATCTCTGATTGGAGGCCATATTTAGTTGTGTGTTTTCACTTGTGTTTGTGGGTGGTTGTTTCCAGTATAGTCTGTGCACCTTATTGGACTGTTTTCATTGTTTGTTTTGTTTAAGTGTTTTTTAAGCCGTAGTGCACAAAACACTAACACAAACAATATCCCACAAACGCAGGGGGGAAAAATGGCTACCTAAATATGATCCAATTAGAGGTAACGATTACCAGCTGCCTCTAATTGGGAACCATACCAACCACCAACATAGAAATACAAACGCTAGAAACCCCCTAGTCATGCTCTGACCTATACACCAGAGAACCCAGAGGGCTTTCTATGGTTAGGGTGTGACACATCCCACAGAGCTCCATTAAATCCATTATTAAAAAATGGAAAGAATATGGCACCACAACAAACCTGCCAAGAGAGGGCCGCCCACCAAAACTCACGGACCAGGCAAGGAGGGCATATATCAGAGAGGCAACAAAGAGACCAAAGATAACCCTGAAGGAGCTGCAGACCTCCATGGCGGAGATTGGAGTATCTTGTCCATAGGACCACTTTAAGCCGTACACTCCACAGAGCTGGGCTTTACGGAAGAGTGGCCAGAAAAAAGCCATTGCTTAAAGAAAAAAATAAGCAAACACGTTTGGTGTTCACCAAAAGGCATGTGGGAGACTCTCCAAACATATGGAAAAAGGTACTCTGGTTAGATGAGACTAAAATGTAGCTTGTGGGGATGTTTTTCATCGGCAGGGACTGGGAAACAGGTAAGAATTGAAGGAATGATGGATGGCGCTAAATACAGGGAAATTCTTGAGGGAAACCTGTTTCAGTCTTCCAGAGATTTGAGACTGGGACGGAGGTTGACCCTAAGCATACTGCTAAAGCAACATTTGAGTGGTTTAAGGTGAAACATTTACATGTCTTGGAATGGCCAAGTCAAAGCCCAGACCTCAATCCAATTGAGTATCTGTGGTATGACTTAAAGATTGCTGTACACCAGTGGAACCCATCCAATTTGAAGGAGTTGGAGCAGTTTTGCCTTGAAAAATGGGCAAAAATCCCAGTGGCTAGATGTGCCAAGCTTATAGAGACATGCCCCAAGAGACTTGCAGCTGTAATTGCTGCAAAAGGTGGCTCTACAAAGTATTGACTTTGGGGGGGGGGGTGAATAGTTATGCACGCTGAAGTTTTGTTTTATTTCTTGTTTGTTTCACAATAAAACATATTTTGGTATCTTCAAAGTGGCATGTTGTTTAATTAAATCAAAAGATACAACCCCCCCAAAATACATTTTCATTCCAGGTTGTGAGGCAACAAAATAGGAAAAATGCCAAGGGGGTGAATACTTTTGCAAGCCACTGTACTTGTAAAGCTTTCTACCAAGATGGCTATGATGACTCAGATACACTGGGCACAATAACCATCTGTCACATCTTCTGTTGCCTGTGCATTTCCTTTTCATTCTTTACCTCTCTCACCCACACTTTCACTCTGCTGAAACCCTCCTTCATACTGGTCAAGTTCACCGCCAGTTTTCAGTCCGGCGCATCATCAGAGATTAAGGCACCAATCGCAAAGCCCACTACATATAATACAGTGTAGTACATTTACGTTACATTTACGCCATTTAGCAGACGCTCTTATCCCGAGCGACTTACAAATTGGTGCATTCACCTTATGATATCCAGTGGAACAACCACTTTACAATAGTACATCTATATCTTTTTTGGGGGGAGGGTTAGAAGGATTACTTAATCGTATCCCAGGTATTCCTTAAAGAGGTGGGGTTTCAGGTGTCTCCGGAAGGTGGTGATTGACTCCGCTGTCCTGGCGTCGTGAGGGAGCTTGTTCCACCATTGGGGTGCCAGAGCAGCGAACAGTTTACAGTAGACAGTTTACAGTAGACATCTAATACACCTAAAACATGTTCATCAAAGGAGCACCCGGCCGCCCTGAAACAGAGTTACAGTACCACTGATGAAAAGGAAATAATTGTTTTATTTCACCTTTATTTAACCAGGTAAGCTAGTTGAGAACGAGTTCTCATTTCCAACTGCGACCTGGCCAAGATAAAGCAAAGCAGTGCAACACAAACAACAACACAGAGTTACACATGGAATAAACAAGCGTACAGTCAGTAACACAATAGAAGGGGAAAAAAGTCTATATACAGTGTGTGCAAAAGGCAAAAAATAGGCCATAGTAGCGAAGTAGTTACAATTTAGCAAATTAACACTCGAGTGATAGATGAGCAGATGATGATGTGCAAGTAGAAATACTGGTGTGCAAAAGAGCAGAAAAGTAAATAAAAACAATATGGGGATGAGGTAGGTAGATTGGGTGGGCTATTTACAGATGGGCTATGTACAGCTGCAGCGATCGGTTAGCTGCTCAGATAGCTGATGTTTAAAGTTAGTGAGGGAAATATAAGTCTCCAGCTTCAGTGATTTTTGCAATTCGTTCCAGTCATTGGCAGCAAACTGGAAGGAAAGGCGGCCAAAGTACGTGTTGGCTTTGGGGATGACCAGTGAGATATACCTGCAGGAGCACGTGCTACGGGTGGGTGTTGTTATCGTGACCAGTGAGCTGAGAGAAGGTGGAGCTTTACCTAGCATCGACTTATAGATGACCTGGAGCCAGTGGGTTTGGCGACGAATATGTAGCGAGGGCCAGCCAACGAGAGCATACAGGTCGCAGTGGTGGGTGTTATAGGGGGCTTTGGTAACAAAACGGATGGCACTGTAATAGACTGCATCCAGTTTGCTGAGTAGCGTATTGGAAGCTATTTTGTAAATAACATCGCCGAAGTCGAGGATCGGTAGGATAGTCCGTTTTATGAGGGTATGTTTGGCGGCGTGAGTGAAGGAGGCTTTGTTGCGAAATAGGATGCCAATTGTAGATTTTATTTTGGATTGGAGATGATGCTGCAACATTGAGAGCATCCTGACTGGTTGCATCACTGCCTGGTATGGCAATTGCTCGGCCTCTGACCGCAAAGCACTACAGAGGGTAGTGCGTATGGCCCAGTACATTACTGGGGCTAAGCTGCCTGCCATCCAGGACCTCTACACCAGGCGGTGTCAGAGGAAGGCCCTAAAAATTGTCAAAGTGTTCTCTCTACTACCGCATGG
The DNA here is from genome assembly GCF_901001165.1 of Salmo trutta. Taxonomy (NCBI): domain Eukaryota; kingdom Metazoa; phylum Chordata; class Actinopteri; order Salmoniformes; family Salmonidae; genus Salmo; species Salmo trutta. Next base: position 30,519,013 of record NC_042987.1, read on the forward strand.
CAAGCGGTACCGGAGTGCCAAGTCTAGGACAAAAAGGCTTCTCAACAGTTTTTACCCCCAAGCCATAAGACTCCTGAACAGGTAATCAAATGGCTACCCGGACTATTTGCATTGTGTGCCCCCCCAACCCCTCTTTTTACGCTGCTGCTACATTCTGTTTATCTTATATGCATAGTCACTTTAACTGTACACTCATGTACACACTACCTCAATTGGGCCGACCAACCACTGCTCCCGCACATTGGCTAACCGGGCTATCTGCATTGTGTCCCGTCACCCCCTCTTTTACGCTACTGCTACTCTCTGTTCATCATATATGCATAGTCACTTTAACCATATCTACATGTACATACTACCTCAATCAGCCTGACTAACCGGTGTCTGTATGTAGCCTCGCTCCTTTTATAGCCTCGCTACTGTATACAGCCTGTCTTTTCACTGTTGTTTTATTTCTTTACTTACCTATTGTTCACCTAATACCTTTTTTGCACTATTGGTTAGTAAGTAAGCATTTCACTGTAAGGTTTACACCTGTTGTATTCAGCGCACGTGACAAATAAACTTTGATTTGATTTAATATGAGTCTGGAAGGAGAGTTTACAGTCTACCCAGACACCTAGGTATTTGTAGTTGTCCACATTCTAAGTTAGAACCACCCAGAGTAGTAATGCTAGTCGGGCGGGCGGGTGCGGGCAGCGAACGGTTGAAAAGCATGCATTTGGTTTTACTAGCGTTTAAGAGCAGTTGGAAGCCACGGAAGGAGTGTTGCATGGCATCAAAGCACGTTTGGAGGTTAATAATAAACAGTTTTCCTTTTTGTTGGGAAGCTACATGTACATCACCCCTGTTGTGGATAGTTTGACTTTGGTGGGGCAAGGCAACAGTCTTGATGGAATGAAATGTGAAAGGATGGAATGAAATAAGGAAGGATGGATGAAAGAATGGATTGATGGACGGATGTGTGCAATAGGTGGTTCTCTGTCACAGGCTTGGGTCGTGTCCGTGTCTCTCTGCACTCTCAGGTAAGGGGCACCGTTCTGTTGTTCCAGGTTTGGTTTAAGTTTTCTGGAAGACCTGTTTTGCACACTGCTCCACATGCTCTCAGCTCCTGCAGAGAGAACAGATTTTTTAGAAATCCTTTTGATTAATTATTGATTTGTTCGTGTAGGAAGCGAAAAATAACCCCCTTATCACCATTAATTGAGGTAAACAGCTGTAAAAACGTATTTAAAAAAAAACTGTAAATCGATCTCCTCTATGGAGAATAACCATAGTCAAAGCACTTGTACTTGTACTTGCAGTTCTATTTCTAACCATCAGAGGCCGCGATTGTTCAGTGTTTCGGGGATTAGTGACTCCAGTGAGCCACTCCGCTGATGAATAATTTCATGGCCAATGATTGCGAACATCTGTTAGAATCACTTTGACTAAATAATATGGCAGTCAGATGCCTTTTACCACAGGATGTTGGTGGAACCTTAATTGGGGAGGATGGGCATGTGGTAATGGCTAGTGCGGAATAAGTGGAAAGATATCAACAACATCATATACTTGGTTTCCATGGTTCCCATGTGTTCGATGCAATTCCATTCGCCCTGTTCCAGCCATTATTATGAGCCGTTCTCCCCTCAGCAGCCTCCACTGCCTTTTACTCAGCTTTGATGACAATAATCATATAGCAATGAAAATCCGCAATGACAAGGTAGTCATACGGTAGTCATTGTAGAGGTCAGTGTTGTTTTTTAATCTTTGCTATTTATCTATAGCCACATCTATATATATATATGTTTTAAATCACCTGATCTGAGATTTGTTGTGACAAAAAGTTAAATCAGGAACTGAGGAAGTAGACTTGCATTCAAATGACATGAATAGACTCTCTTACCAGATTAAGCATATCTCCCTCCACCCAATGGGTCCAGCCTCGGCCCTCCTTCTCTCCCTTCTGAACACACACCAGCTTGTCCCCCTCCCATGAGATAGTGGTCTACGGGAGGAAAGGAGAGACACCATTATGCATTCTACTGTCAGTTAGGAGCATGACCCACACATCAACACACACATAGCATGCACTACCATATGTAGAACAACTTACAGGGAGAACATACACTGAGTGTACAAAACATTAGTAACATCTGCTCTTTCCATGACATAGACTGACCAGGTGAAATCTATGATCCCTTATTGATGTCACTTGTTGGGGTTTTCATGCTCAACAGTTTCCCGTGTGTATCAAGAATGGTCCACCACCCAAAAGACATCCAGCCAACTTGGAACAACTGTGGGAAACATTGGAGTCAACGTGGACCAGCATCGCCTTCCACATCTTGTAGAATCTATGCCCAACGAATTGAGACTGTTCTGAGGGCAGAAGGGGGTGGAACTCAATATTAGGAAGGTGTTCCTAATGTTCTGTACATTCAGTGTATACAGACAGAAACATGCAACCACACTTCTCAGCAGAGTAAAATAACTTTTCATATATTGTTCAGAGTACAGGAGCAAATAATATGCCAAAGGACTTGAATGAGATCAGAATGTGAGGAAAGGCTGTTCTGACATCTATTTTTGTATTTATATTTATTATGGATCCCCATTAGCTGCTGCACTCTTCCTGCGGTCCAGCAAAATTAAGGCAGTTTGTACAATTTTAAAACATTACAATACATTCACAACACACTGTGTGCCCTCAGGACCCTACTCCACCACTACCACAGATCTACAGTACTAAATCCATGTGTATGTATAGTGTGTGTGTGTGTGTGTGTGTGTGTGTGTGTGTGTGTGTGTGTGTGTGTATGCATGTGTCTGTGCCAACGTTTGTGTTGCTTCACAGTCCCCGCTGTTCCAGAAGGTATTTTTTGTATCTGTTTTTAAATCAAATGTGGAATAGAGCTCCATGTAGTCATGGCTCTATGTAGTACTGTGCGCCTCCCATAGTCTGTTCTGGACTTGGGGACTGTGAAGAGACCTCTTGTGGCATGTCTTGTGGGGTATGCATGGGTATCTGAGCTGTGTACCAGTAGCTTAGACAGACAGACAGACTAGGTGCCTTCAAAATGTCAATACCTTTCAAAAATAAAAGCATTGGTGAAGTCAATCTCTCCTCTACTTTCAGCCAGGAGAGATTGACATGCATATTATTAATATTAGCTCTCTGTGTACATCCAAGGGCCAGCCGTGCTGTCATGTTCTAAGCCAATTGCAATTTTCCTAAGTCCTTTTTTGTGGCACCTGAACACATGACTGAACAGTAGTGAAGGTGCGACAAAACTAGGGCCTGTAGGACCTGCCTTGTTAATAGTGTTGTTAAGAAGGCAGAGCATCGCTTTATTATAGACAGACTTCTCCCCATCTTAGCTACTACTGCATCAATATGTTTTGACCATGACATTTTACAATCTAGGGTTACTCCAAGCAGTTTAGTCATCTCAACTTGCTCAATTTCCACATTATTTACTACAAGATTTAATTGAGGTTTAGGGTTTAGTGAGTGTTTTGTTCCAAATACAATGCTTTTAGTTTTAGAAATATTTAGGGCTAACTTATTCCTTGCCACCCACTCTGAAACTAACTGCAGCTCTTTGTTGAGTGTTGCAGTCATTTCAGTCACTGTAGTAGCTGACATGTATAGTGTTGAGTCATCTGCATACATAGAAACTCTGGCTTTACTCAAAGTCAGTGGCATGTCGTTAGTAAAAACTGAAAAAAGCAAGGGGCCTAAACAGCTACCCTGGGGAATTCCTGATTCTAACTGGATTATATTTGATAGGCTTCCATTAAAGAACACCCTCTGTGTTCTGTTAGACAAGTAACTCTTTATCCACATTATAGCAGGGGGTGTAAAGCCATAACACATACGTTTTTCCAGTAGCAGACTATGATCAATAATGTCAAAAGCTGCACTGAAGTCTAACAAGACAGCCCCCCCAATCATTTTATCATCAATTTCTCTCAGCCAATCATCAGTCATTTGTGTAAGTGCTGTGCTTGTTGAGTGTCCTTCCCGATAAGCATGCTGAAATTATGTTGTCAATTTGTTTATTGTAAAATAGCATTGTATCTGGTCAAACACAATTTTTTCAAGAAGTTTACTAAGGGTTGGGAACAGGCTGATTGGTCGGCTATTTGAGCCAGTAAAGGGGGCTTTTCTATTCTTGGGTAGCGGAATGACTTTAGCTTCCCTCCAGGCCTGAGGGCACATGCTCTCTAGTAGGCTTAAATTGAAGATATGGCAAATAGAAGTGGCAATATCGTCTGCTAATACCCTCAGTAATTTTCCACCTAGAGTGTCAGACCTATAGTGGCTTGCGAAAGTATTCACCCACCTTGGCATTTTTTCTATTTTGTTGTCTTACAACCTGGAATGAAAATGTATTTTTGGGGGATTTGTATCATTTGATTTACACAATATGCCTACCACTTTGAAGATGCTAAATATAATTTATTGTGAAACAGACAAGAAATGACACAAAAAAACATAACCGTGCATAACTATTCACCCCCCCAAAGTCAACACTTTGTAGAGCCACCTTTTGCAGCAATTCCAGCTGCACGTCTCTTGGGGTATGTCTCTATAAGCTTGGCACGTCTAGCCACTGGGATATTTGCCCATTCTTCAAGGCAAAACTGCTCTAGCTCCTTCAAGTTGGATGGGTTCCACTGGTGTACAGCAATCGTTAAGTCATACCACAGATTATCAATTGGATTTAGGTCTGGGCTTTGACTTGGCCATTCCAAGATATTTAAATGTTTCACCTTAAATCACTCAAGTGTTGCTTTATCAGTATAATTATGGTCATTGTCCTGCTGGAAGGCGAATCTCCATCCCAGTCTCAAATCTATGGAAGACTGAAACAGGTTTCCCTCAAGAATTTCCCTGTATTTAGCGCCATCAATCATTCCTTCAATTCTGACCAGTTTCCCAGTCCCTGCTGATGAAAAACATCCCCATAGCATGATGCTGCCACCACCAAGATTCACTGTGGGGATGGTATTCTCGGGGTGATGAGAGGTGTTGGGTTTGCGCCAGACATAGCGTTTTCCTTGATGGCCAAAAAGCTACATTTTTGTCTAATCTAACCAGAGTACCTTCTTCCATATGTTTGGGGAGTTTCCCACATGCCTTTTGGCGAATACCAAAAGCCATTTGCCAAAAGGTTATTGCTTATTTTTTCTTTAAGCAACGGCTTTTTTTTCTGGCCAATCTTCCGTAGAGCCCAGCTCTGTGGAGTGTACGGCTTAAAGTGGTCCTATTGACAAAGCTCCGCTGTGGAGCTTTGCTGCTCCTTCAGGGTTATATTTGGTCTCTTTGTTGCCTCTCTGATTAATGCCCTCCTTGCCTGGTCCATGAGTTTTGGTGGGCGACCCTCTCTTGGCAGGTTTGTTGTGGTGCCATATTCTTTCAAATTTTTTATAATGGATTTAGTGATGCTCTGTGGGATGTTCAAAGTTTTGGATATTTTTTTTATAACCCAACCCTGATATGTACTTCTCCACAACTTTGTCCCTAACCTGTTTGGAGAGCTCCTTGGTCTTCATGGTGCCGCATGCTTGGTGGTGCCCCTTGCTTAGTGGTGTTGCAGACTCTGGGGCCTTTCGGAACAGGTGTATATATACTGAGATCATGTGACACTTAATAAAGTTCACCCGTTTGCAATCTAACTAATTATGTGACTTCTGAAGGTAATTGATTGCACCAGATCTTATTTAGGGGCTTAATAGCAAAGGGGGTGAATACATATACACGCACCACTTTTCCTTTTTTATTATTTATTTTTTTTGGAAATAAGTAATTTTTTTCATTTCAATATTTCGTGTATGTCCATTACATGAAATCCAAATAAAAATATATTTAAATGACAGGTTATAATGTAACAAAATAAGAAAAATGCCAAGGGGGATGAATACTTTTGCAAGGCACTGTATATGGGACTCACTCGCCCTCAGAGAGGGAGAGTAGTCAAGGATTTTGATATGACCACCCATCAGCATTTTCAAAACACTACACCAAGCCAGTTCATATTCATTTCAACAGGATAATGACTATATATATATATATATATACATACATACATACACACACACACACACACACAATACTGACCAGATACTATACACACTAGCTCTTTCATGACATAAACAAGTCAGGAGTTAATTGTAAATAGTCATAAAGGTATAGTAAAGTCTTTATCAATTGGACTCACAAATCGTAAGGTACAACATTATATAGTTGGCCCATTGGTCAATAACAGATTACGTTATTTAATTCCCCGATGGTACTCGCAGCACCACACAAGGGGATGGCTTATGGGCTTGAAAAGAAATCAGTCTAAATCGGCTTACAAGGGCAGATCTTTTTGGGGGAGAAAAATATGCAGATCCTGATCAGTTCAGAGAAGAAATGTAATCAGAGGAAAAATGTAATCATACAGGTTTGTCTCTGAGCTACTAACTAACCTTCTCGCCTTGCTCTTGTCCTCTATTGCCTGATTTTATTAGGCCGACCCAAACCTTACTGTGCTGGCTTGGATATTTTCTTTTCACATTGTCCTCTTCAGTAGTTCCAGCAACTATGATGAATACGTAACCTGGCCAGCTCAGTACAGCTTGGTTTAGCACGGCTCTGATCGGCTCAGTAGTGCGAAAAGCCCTTAGAGTATGTCTTCTCTACCTTTGTTGCTGATTCCATCTACTGCTTCCCCCTTAGTCTCAAGTATGGTTCTCTGTGGCTCAGTTGGTTGAACAATTGCGCTCGCACCTGTGAGGGTTGTGGCTTCGATTTCCAGGGCCACCCATATGGAAAATGTATGTACGCATGACTTTAAGTCGCTTTGGATAAAAGCATCTGCTAAATGGAATATGTTATTATATTAACTCAAGGCCCCTTGTGTTCACAGTGGTACCTCAATCAAGTATAAGGACACATAAGGACTGCCATCACACTAGAGCAGGGTTTTGGCAAAAAACAAAATGTGCACCCCTTGTGGTCCCCAGGACCGAGTTTGATAAACGCTGCACTAGAGGGAATATGATTGATCAAATCACTACTGTGTTCTCCTTGTTCGGCATCTCTCTCCAGTCTCCAGAAATACATTTTTATAGCCTTTGAAAGCCAAAAACTAGTCTACACTGAATGTGTGATGGAAATGTTGTCAACTCACCATGCATTTTCTGTCATCCACCCCTGAGAGATCTTCCTCAAACTCCTTGCCAACATGGACATCCATGTTGTAGTTCTTAAAGGTACTGAGGGTCTTGATGACAACGTGGTCACCATCGTGACTGATGTCTTTGTCGGGCTTCAACAAGGTGGCAATTTTCCTAATGGCAACATTTACATCTGTGTGTTAGGTCACCAAGGAAAGAAGAGAGAGAAAATAGATCAACACAAGAGGAGCAGGAAGGCTACATTCATCTATAGCCTAACGTCACACTCATTCTCCCATAACCTGTTTCTGTAGCCTATAGGCTTTAACTGGATCCAACTCCCGGAAATCTTTTTTGGATACTTTGTAAATATGAGGCCCTTTCGAAACCATTATTTTAAGTGACACAACAATTGTCAGTATCTACACCTGTGCTCCAATAAGAACACTTTCAAACTACTAAATGTTATAACCCTATACTATTCTGATTATTTAGAGACATATAATGTTCGCTAGGTCTATAGTTATGATTTTGATTGATGGCTAGAGATCAACCCATGGCGCAGTGGTCCAGCAGGTATCCTTGCGCATCATCCATTTTGACTGAAGTTTGAATCCCCGTCATTAAGCGCAAACCATCCACTAAAGACTATGGGACAACTCACCGAGGGCTTTCAAGTACTCTTCGAAGTTGTCATTAGAGATCATTTTCCAATACCCATTCAGGTCAACTGGCATATTGTCTGTGTGTTTCTAGTGTCCTTACTTCCAGTGAAAGGGTAAAGGAGATACGATATCGCTGTTTACTTGAACTCGAATGCTGCTGTCCATACCTCCAATTTTAAACATAACCCCTTAAATCTGATTACTTACTAGTTTTCATTTTTTTCCTACAACATTTTGAGCCTCCCTCCACCGCTGATCTGTCGACTCACCCCCATGCATCCCTGCGCCAAACCGCGCATTTGACACAAGGGCACATAGTCTATCAATTAAACCTTGTCCCCAGCCCATGAGACCAGGCTGGGAACGACATTATATATAAATTATACCACAGTATTGTTCAATACCCGTTTCTGATTGGCTAGAAGAGCATTCTAGAATGGACACCTTTCAATATGCGCCTACAGATGCAGACCATACTTGCTACAAAGTTACAAAAAGCAAAACTAACAACTAAACAAACTGAGATGGGATACATTGTAAACGCAGGCCCAACGATGAAAAAACCTAGCTAGCTAGGCATTGATTGGTTTTTCAGCATCTAACGTGGTGAGTGATAAACATGCATTTCTCTGGTCCCTACTGTTGCAGTCATGACGGAAGAGGCGCTCTGCTGTCAAATCCTCCCACATGTTTCTAGTTTGACCAGCTGTTTTCAGCAACTTAAAAAAAAAAATCGGCAGATTTGCTAGCAACAAACTACACTGCTCAAAAAAATAAAGGGAACACTAAAATAACACATCCTAGATCTGAATGAATGAAATAATCGTATTAAATACTTTTTTCTTTACATAGTTGAATGTGCTGACAACAAAATCACACAAAAATAATCAATTGAAATCCAATTTATCAACCCATGGAGGTCTGGATTTGGAGTCACACTCAAAATTAAAGTGGAAAACCACACTACAGGCTGATCCAACTTTGATGTAATGTCCTTAAAACAAGTCAAAATGAGGCTCAGTAGTGTGTGTGGCCTCCACGTGCCTGTATGACCTCCCTACAACGCCTGGGCATGCTCCTGATGAGGTGGCGGATGGTCTCCTGAGGGATCTCCTCCCAGACCTGGACTAAAGCATCCGCCAACTCCTGGACAGTCTGTGGTGCAACATGGCGTTGGTGGATGGAGTGAGACATGATGTCCCAGATGTGCTCAATTGGATTCAGGTCTGGGGAACGGGTGGGCCAGTCCATAGCATCAATGCCTTCCTCTTGCAGGAACTGCTGACACACTCCAGCCACATGAGGTCTAGCATTGTCTTGCATTAGGAGGAACCCAGGGCCAACCGCACCAGCATATGGTCTCACAAGGGTCTGAGGATCTCATCTCGGTACCTAATGGCAGTCAGGCTACCTCTGGCGAGCACATGGAGGGCTGTGCGGCCCCCCCAAAGAAATTCCACCCCACACCATGACTGACCCACCGCCAAACCGGTCATGCTGGAGGATGTTGCAGGCAGCAGAACGTTCACCACGGCGTCTCCAGACTGTCACGTCTGTCACATGTGCTCAGTGTGAACCTGCTTTCATCTGTGAAGAGCACAGGGCGCCAGTGGCGAATTTGCCAATCTTGGTGTTCTCTGGCAAATGCCAAACGTCCTGCACGGTGTTGGGCTGTAAGCACAATCCCCACCTGTGGACGTCGGGCCCTCATACCACCCTCATGGAGTCTGTTTCTGACCGTTTTGAGCAGACACATGCACATCTGTGGCCTGCTGGAGGTCATTTTGCAGGGCTCTGGCAGTGCTCCTCCTGCTCCTCCTTGCACAAAGGCGGAGGTAGCGGTCCTGCTGCTGGGTTGTTGCCCTCCTACGGCCTCCTCCATGTCTCCTGATGTACTGGCCTGTCTCCTGGTAGCGCCTCCATGCTCTGGACACTACGCTGACAGACACAGCAAACCTTCTTGCCACAGCTCGCATTGATGTGCCATTGATTTCACAGAAGTGTGATTGACTTGGAGTTACATTGTGTTGTTTAAGTGTTCCTTTTATTTTTTTGAGCAGTATATTTAGCTAGTTAACTAGCCTAGTGTTTGATATGCAATGCGATCCCCAGTCTCGACTGGCCTGAGGATAAAGGCAAAATCGGGCATTATCAGCGCATTGTTATGGATTTATCCAAATGAACGTCAATAGAAAACAGATACTTGTTGTTATTCTGGCGGGAGAGGTCGTGACTGTTAGCCGTAGCTAGCTGGCTATCTAGCAAGCAAGGGTTAAGGGACAGGTCGCAATTTACTAGGGGGAGGGGTGGTCCAAAATAGGGGAGGGTTGTCAAACCTATTTTTTTGCTTTGCGGAGGGTTGTGTGTTTTTTTTATTGGGCACATGGGAGGGTAGTGCATTTTTCCCCTGGTTAACATTTGCTCTTTTGCAGGTTTTACAATATAATTTTCATCCCAGCCACATTTCCTCAGCTGCTTGCACCTCCCCTATATCAAGGTGTTTGCATGCACCTCCCCTATATCAAGGTGTTTGCATGCACCTCCCCTATATCAAGGTGTTTGCATGCACCTCCCCTATATCAAGGTGTTTGCATGCACCTCCCCTATATCAAGGTGTTTGCATGCACCTCCCCTATATCAAGGTGTTTGCATGCACCTCCCCTATATCAAGGTGTTTGCATGCACCTCCCCTATATCAAGGTGTTTGCATGCACCTCCCCTATATCAAGGTGTTTGCATGCACCTCCCCTATATCAAGGTGTTTGCATGCACCTCCCCTATATCAAGGTGTTTGCATGCACCTCCCCTATATCAAGGTGTTTTGGTACTTCCCTTATGCACTACACTTTTCCATGTGCCAACTTTTATTATAAACTGGGTGGTTCGATTCCTGAATGCTGATTGGCTGAAAGCTGGGGTATATCAGACCATATACCACTGGTATGACAAAACATTTATTTTGACTCTTCTAATAATGTTGGTAACCATGGGGGTTAGCTTGGGGGTTAAGGCTAAGGGCTGTATCCAGGCACTCCGCATTGTGTCGTGTTTAAGAACAGCCCTTAAATCAAATCAAATGTATTTCTAAAGCCCTTTTTACATCAGCAGATGTCACAAAGTGCTTATACAGAAACCCTGCCTATAACCCTAAAGGGCAAGCAATGCAGATGTAGAAGCACTGTGTCTAGGAATAACTCCCTAGAAAGGAGGAACCAAACCTAGAGAGGAACCAGGCTCTGAGGAGTGGCCAGTCCTCTTCTTGCTGTGCTGGGTGGAGGTTATAAGAGTACATGGCCATTAAGGCCAGATTCTTCTTCAAGAGCTGTGGTATATTGGCCATATAAATTCGTAAACTCAATCTTCTGTCTGGACAATTGTTCCTTTATGATCTAGTCAGGTCTTTACAATACATTTTAATATGAATAGACAAGAACAGATAGGAATAGCTGATAGGCAGTGGACAGGCCAGGTGCTTCATTGCGCATGAAAGAACAGTGAGGACATGAAACACTATCCTGAAAAGCGATCCTTCCTATATAGTAGCTTACAACACCACAACGCAATGAGTAATTGCATTATTGTTTTCAAGTGAGTACAAAATTATACTCTAGGCTGAAGTGAAAATGTCATTTGAGTAAAGATGCAAAAGCCCTGTAATTTTAATGTTTAATTCCATTTGGATCAGTTGTGGTCTACTCTCAACAGTTTATAAGGTCTAGAAAGACACAGTAGCAGGCCAGTCTGGCTGTAATTTTACTTCTGATACTGAATGCGCTGTCTGTATCAGATAATCATTCTCCCAAGTCCTCCTAAAATAATGTGGCCACATACGCTTTCCTGAATAACTGGGCCTGCCAGGAGCATAACACTCACACTGCCTCCTCTCCAACCCGAGCCGCTATTCCAAAATATGTATCAATTCATTTTTAAAATGTATTACATTTTATATGTGGCATAAATACAACCAGTCACAATGCTTTAATCTGATTCGTCTCCTATAGGCATGCACACGTTCATCCAAAATATCATTCCAGCATCCTGAAAATGGCTTGGCATTAACCAGGTTTCCATCCAAACTTTTTATGGATCAGTTTTGCCTATTAGATCATAATAAATACAATTCCATTCCGCGTTCAACAGGAAGTCCCCCTTGTTGAACGCGGAACGAGGGAGAGCTTGGTTTGTTGTTTTGGAAGGTTTGTTGTTTTGAAAGTGTATTAGAACATTTCTTAGTAGCAAGCTAACTTTTTAGTTTGGTTCCCGCGACGCAGTTGGCATCAGTTTCTGGGATAGCTACTCTCTGTCCAGTGATCCTGCTGACCAAGGCCGGGTCTGAGGAGCTATTTGGCATTTTCCTGAAGGGTTGAACGCAGCCCGCGACGCGGTTATGCGGCTGCGACCGCGGATTGTCCCGGGTTTGTGGCTGTCTAGATCCCTGCTGGTTGTTGTTTTCAATCTTCCCTGTGACCTGCCCTGTCTGGAACTGCGAGGAGTAACAGCCTAACATACGTTACTAGCTACCATGACAAAGACCAAAGCTGGTGGGAGTACCGTTGAGGACAGTGATGTCTCTATCTCAGGTGAAGGATATTTTAAACTAACAAATACCAGGCTGGGCACATTTGCTATACCTACATGAAACATGTTGTGACAAAACCATCAGTAGGCCTAGAGTTGAAAATGTAATGGAAACCCATTGCTTTGGATTTTTTATTCGGTACATGTGAATTTAAGCTCAAAACTTGTTTTTATGTGCACTACGCACAGACTTTTATTTGCAACAAGTGAATGATAGAAAACACAACTCTGATGGGACAGTGCACCAGGGTTTCCCTTAGCCTGTGGAAAATACAATAAATAGAATTGTAGCAGGCCAAATTGTTCTGGAGAGGCTGTCTATCATAGCCTACGTCCCAAATTCGCGGTTCAGAACCATTCTCTCACGCATTGTGCGCACATGAGCCTGCTGCTTAGGAGAGACGGAGCGAGAGAGGAGCCTTGGCCTAGGCCACTGTTGACTGTGAAGATAGATGCCTCTTTCATTGAAGTAAAACAAAAGTTAGAGGAAGAAGAGTACACCTATAGTGAAAAGCCTAAAAGGGGAATTTAAAATAAGTTTTAATATTGTAGTGGAAGATGAGAAGAACATTGGCATGGCCAAATGCAGGCTACTGTGGCAACTCCCTATTCAGGTAGGATGCAATTTTGAAACAATTTTGAAACTTAATTTATTAGAACCCAGTTTTTTTTTAATATGCAAAACCTGTTTTGTTTAATTCATTTTCATTGGCTAAATTACTTTATAACTGTCTTTTTAATTGTGTGCTCCGTATTCAGTTTAAGCTAGGTTATAAGTAGGTCTGTATATGATATATATGATTATATTTCTGTAATTTGTGTATGGTACGCACTTGCCTTTGTTGGTAATTGCTGCAATAAGGTTTAAACCAGTTCACAATTGTTGTATTTCATTCAGTTGAGCCATTTTCTTAAGTCAAATTAAGTTCCAACTGTAATGTTGTGTTTGCTGCAATATAATGGCCTGCTCTTACTTTATATTCCCTGTAAACAATGACTTGACTTTTGATATTACAGGTTTGGTGTGGTTATTATTAAGCTTTAGCTACTGCAAGCCTATGATATGAAGGCAGTGTGCACCGTTGCTCCAACTGACTCGGACAGATGAACTTGAGGTGAGGAAGAATATTTCAGGCCTACCAGTGATGAAACATGCAGGGAGAGTGAGCTCCTCTGTGGTGGTCGGTGAACCCACAACCTTCTGGCCCATAGACCTGCGTGGCATCGACTGTGCCACAAAAGCATGCTGAAGTGTCAAAGTCTATATCCACGTTTAGAAACACAGGGTTGCTACATTTGTTATTTGTGGGCGTAAACATTATTGAAAATATTTTTTACGTTGCGGCGGGGGGTGAATTATTTAATGTTTTTATGACACCATGAATTATACAACTCTGCTAATTTGATTAGGCCTAGCCGTGTTTTAAGCTGACCAACCACTGTCTTGACATGCATTTGCCCAGTGGCCATATAAAACGGTGCTAGGTGTACGCCTATCGGTAACATAAACCATGTTTCCATTCACAGTTTTTATGCGAGTAAAGTCATACTGTAAAATAAATAATGACAGCCGTGATGGAAACAGAACGTTTCGGTACAATTTTATGAATACCGACAAATAGTTTGTTCGTTTGACATGGTGAGTGTTATCTTTTTGTATCCGCAAAATTAATTGCACAAGGAATGTGGAGGAAATGCCTTTATGTGCAAATAGTGATAGTGATATCATCATCATCATATCCAAGTAAACTTGGAGTGGTGTGTGGTCCTCCCACTACGACTCGAGAAAGCAATGCAGTTTATTAGGCTACAGTTATGATGAGCTTTACAGGGTGTTGAAAGTGCACGGTGATGAGCTTGATGCTCATTTCCAATAAATATCGAGGATCTTATTCTGGTGTCATGATGATCGATGCTTGACTGCCTTTTGACAAATAAAAAATATTCTCGCTCTTATCCATAATAATCCAATCATGTAGACTAGCCAACCAGCACTGTATCTGCGGGCTGTATCTGCGGACTGTATCTGCGGGCTGTATCTGCGGGCTGTATCTGCAGGCTGTTGGGGGTGATGATGTCATCTCTTCCAAAACAGATTACATGTCAGCAATAGTTTAGGAGCATCCTAAACTAGTCTAGTTTACTACAATCCACCGCATCAATCACAATTCTCATCTGGTCTCTCTAGTCATCTGCACTGCTGCACAAATGTCTTTGCTGTTACATCAAGTTTTTCAACACTAACAAATGTGTATAAATCTGCTTATTAAAAAGGCAACCACTGATGGCAAAACATTGTGCGTGTGGTGTGCCACATATCCAACTGAGATGACAGAAGTGAAATAGTTATGGGCCACATGGCCTGTCCTTGCACAGTCAGTAGATGTATCTGCTATTGGCACATTATATGCTTCCATCAATGAAGGCCAATGGCAGTCTCTCAGTCAGTCATCCAGAGTTTTCACAGGCATCTCTGTCTGCTTGGTAAGCGGCCTCAATAGCACATCCTTATTCTTCAGCTCACTATCCCCGGTATAGAGGTTGTGCTGGTGGATATACTTGATGACAGAATCTGGGAGGAGGTACTTGACGCTGAGGCCTCGTCTCAGGGCTCGCCGGATCTCCGTGGCGCTGGTCTCGTTGCGGACCCACTCACGCACCAGGATGATGTTTCGCCAATGGCGTGAAAGTGTCTCCGACTCGTGCACGGCGCGCTCAGGCTCCAGGCCCCCCCGGCTGACACAGACCAGGCCGAAGAGGCCTGCCACCTCCTCCACGTGGTCGTCCAGCCACAGGCCTGGCACCTTGAAGGTGTCCAGGAAGTCAGCTCCGCACAGCAGCTTCAGCCTGGGAGAGGAGCCTGAGAGAGGGCCAAGAAAAGGAAGAGTTGGTGAATGGCGGCCTTTACACTGATGTCTCCCCTGGTCTCCACCCAAGAGAGATTTGGATGTGGCCATCATGTTGAAGTAAACATGAAAGCCATGGTTTTAATTGGTTTGCTGAGAGTTAATTATTCATTTGTTTTGCTGATTTCTTTATTTCTACTGCGGTAAATCATGTAATCCATCCCTCACTAGAATGAGCCATTTTCTTCATAAATATAGGTGTTAACCAGATGTGACCCCATGCCAGATGATCACCAACACAGTACGACGTAACTGAGCATTCGGATTACATCCCTAAATCCATTTCATTCAATATTGTATTTTCCTTGGCACAAACCTTCCGAGGCGCGCGTGGACAAAAGCTAATGATCTTTATCTGCGTTCGCTAGCACCGCAGTGTAATAACAGTGCACACGTTAAGCACAGGCACACTATATGGGATTGTGAAAATCCATTACCCTTCTTTGTGTAAGAGCTTGTTTTAAAAAAGTGACAGGACATGAATTTTGGGATTTGGAGTCATGATTTGTGCAGATAAACCATGGTAACCTGTATGTATTGACAGCGTGCTGACCAAACTCTGGAATGACAGACAGTTCATGAGTAGATCAGTCTCATGATTAAACTGACAATAAATAAACCATTTAATATAAAAGTTTAGTTTGTCATGAGAACTACAGATTTCAGTCTTAACCTGGAACTACATACACCACACATGGAACTCATTAACTCATTTCAATTAGTTAATGAATTTCATGTGTGGTATTTCAATTAGTTAATGAATTTCATGTGTGATATTTCAATTAGTTAATGAATTTCATGTGTGGTATTTCAATTAGTTAATGAATTTCATGTGTGGTATTTCAATTAGTTAATGAATTTCATGTGTGATATTTCAATTAGTTAATGAATTTCATGTGTGATATTTCAATTAGTTAATGAATTTCATGTGTGGTATTTCAATTAGTTAATGAATTTCATGTGTGGTTTACGTAGTTCCAGGTCAGGCCGAAAGCTGCTCATGACTACCTAAACTTCTAGAGCTCTGCCTCCATTTTGGCCAGGTTTACGAAGCGTTTGCACTTGTTTAAAAAGGGGGGGAAAAATAGGCATTGGTTTACCATTTATGTTTTATTCCCTGGTACACTTCAACATCATGTCTAACAATCATCTTTGGAGAGAAGGTGCACTCTTGGATTAGGGAATTTCTGATATTCTTTCTGATATATCCACCAGCCTTTGATAGGAATGGTGTGCGCGTGTGTCTGGCTCCATTTACACGATCTTCCCTGGTCCATCCTGAAATCTTCATAATGATCTGCTCATGCCACACCAACCCCCCTCATCCTCTAAACATCATTAGCTTTAATGAACATGCTGCTTCCATAGAGCTGATTTCATAGAGCTGAATGTGTAAAGGGGATAAAGGATTACTTAGTTGGCTTAAGAGGAAAAAACAGATCCTATACATATTTCAACCTAAATAAGATTCAAACTAGGGTATTAACGAGTGAGTAAAGGACGCCAGTGCCAATGTGGAGGTTTATAATTAATAGAGGATGATTGCTGTTTATTATCTATGCATAGTCACTTCACCCCTACCTACATGTACAAATTACCTCCACTAACCAGTGCCCCCGCACATTGACTCGGTACCCCCTGTATATAGCCTTGTTATTGTATTGTGTTACTTTTTATTATTCTTTTTACTTTATAAATATTTTCTGAACTCTTTCTTGAACTGCATTGTTGGTTAAGGGCTTGAAAGTAAGCATTTCTCAGTAAGGTATACACCTGTTGTATTGGGTGCATGTGACTAATACAATTTGATTTGATTTGCAGCTCAGTTGGTGCCGGAAGAGAGAGGCCCAGTTGCATTTCAGTCCACTTCCCATAAAAGTCCCATAAAACAGAATTGTGTTGAGTGTTGAAGGACAGTTTCAACTGTTGTTAAATACGTCTCATGTGGTTGTTCAAGTGTGAGTACAGCTAATTTGATTTGTTCTTTCAACTACTTTTATAGTTGATTGATAACTTCAAAATAGTACTTGGATCACCATGGGCCCACAAAAGGACAGGTAAAGAGCAGCACGCGGCTCCAGAGCCACACGTTGCAGACCCCTGACCTATCCAATCCTTTTAGATCTTTGAACATAAAAGGAGAAGGTGCTAGAATGGGCCCATGCTACAGAGTGCAAGGTCAGGGAGGGTCTTACTTGTGAGATGATGGGAGTTTGTGGTTGGACCACTGTCCTTCCCTGTGCCCTCTTGGTACTGCTTCAGTATCCGACCATAATGGTACCTGCCAGCAGGACAACGCAAAGGGAGAAACAAACAAACATATGACAAACGCAAAGAAAACCAATGAAGGAATATGCTGTTGAGAGCAAAAGCCTCTTACAGATGTTCTAGAAGATTTGTGTTTTGGGTTACGTGATCCCATAGGTTTCAACAGCCCTGCTCCAATGTGGACAACAGGCCACTTCATGGCTTTAATCAGCTGCCCTTGTTGCACAAACGCAGCTTAAGAGTGCAGACAGCTCGCTCGACAAGGGGATTTGTCAGAGCAGAGGGGACAAGGAGAGGGTTGTATAATGCATCACAAGTGGGAACAGCACTTCAGCTGCGTGTGCATTTATGTTTGTGTGTGTGGGTGTGTGTGTTTATGTTCGCATGGGTGCACATAGTCGTTGAGTACATATAACTAAATGCATGCCATGTTTATGTGTAACCCTAAATGAAAGGTTGCTGGTCCATTTATGTGACTTGTAAATCAAATCAATAGTGAGTGCCATTGTGGGAGATAAACACTCAATATCCCACACATGTAAAGTGGAGGTAACTTTCTGTATGTATAGTTTCAACTGGTTGATCAATATCAAATGCAACTGTGTCCCACATCCACTTAATCACTATGGCAACATGTTACAATAGCAACAAACTCAGCCAGCAGCGAGGGATCTGACTCCAGTAAAGACCCAGACCTGGCATGGGCCCCATGTTGCCGCAATATCCCTGGAACCTCTGGCATCGCAGCCTTAAATCTGAGGTGGTTTCTGGCACAAAGAACATTTGGCATGGAGCAGCAACAGAGGGGATTTATACCCAGGGAGCTCTATTGCCTTCCTATTGTGAACAGGCTTGTGGTGCGGGAAGAGGAGATTTTATGGAGCGCTAACGGCTAATGAAGAGCTAAAGAATGAGGGCTGGGAAGTACAACATGGAAGGACATAAACCAAGGCTCCGGACCAGTGTACACCTGGTATTACAATGTTATTGGATGTTGTTCATATTCAGTAGAATTGGATGTTTATGGACAGGTGTAGAATAGAGTACATGCATTGTGATCGGATCTGATGGACCACAACAGTCATGAAAATGTAGTTGTAACGGTCCTCAGATGAAGTGGGAAATTCTGATCATGAACGTGGACAGTTGAGGCATGATGTGACACATCATGTTGGGAGACATTTTAATACAGGGTGTGGATGCAAACTAAGCCCTTAATGAGATTGTCTAAATCATTTGTGATAGGATTATCAAAGTTATTTTTAATGTCAGGTCTAGACGGGATCTGTCTGGCTGAAAAGGAGGATGAAGCTCTGACTGGCAGATTCAATTAAGTCTTTCTGCATGCTGAGATGCTTTACAAAGGCAATTAGACATTTTTACAACATGATATTATTTCATGAATAAAGTGGAGCTGAATTGAAGGATTTTGTAAGTAAAACCCTATTATTGGAAATCAAAAACGTCCAGTAAAAGATACCATGGTTAGTTTAAGGTATTGACCACTTGTAAACACTAATGTTTGAGGTGGAATCCTGACCTATCAGATCTTAGATACAAGCTCTGTATCATATTGTGTTATTTTGAACAAAAACACTTAAAGTTATGAAAGGGTTACACTCAGCGGCTAACTTGCATAGTGACGACTATGGTGCACATGACCAGTGGCATCACAAGGCAATGCTGATTCCACAAAATCTCTAACAACATACATTTTTTTGCATACTGTAGTTCACTGCTCATCAAAGCGGTAATAAACTTCTCAAAACGTTTCTTCAGAGAGAAGCCATTTTGGGACTGTGATATTCTAGTAGTTATAAATTAGTTTATAGGTTGAAACTGTGAAAATGTGTGACTCCACACCTCATTGTGATCACTGTCTCTGTCCAGTCGGGCTGCTGGCTCTCCCAATCGTCAACGGAGACCCAGTCTGAACTCTGCAGTGCCAGCCTTGCCATAGCGATGCGGTGCTTGGCCAACACCAGGCCCTGCTTGCCATAGCCGTCACTCACCGGAGACACAATCCCGCCCACCACCTGGAACTGACCTGAAAGGGGGTAAATCATTGGTTGATGAGACTCTTGATCCTCCCCACTCTCTGACATTGGGCAGATTGGATTATACTGAACGGGCAAAAGCGGTGACTGAGGAGCGCCCTTCTCAAATCTAACAGTAATCTGCGCTGCTCGGTCATGTTGTCAACAAGGAAGCATGGTGCATCATCCAGAAACATACAACATATCTTTTCCATAAAAATATGTTTAAAAATGTTAAGATAGTTTTCATTGAGAAGGCAGCTAAAGCGTTTTTATCTAAAGCAATCACGTTTGCGTGTGAAAACAGAATCCTACTCATTACTCGACGTGCTTAATTTACGTCACTTTTGTTTTGAGCTGTATTCACCGTGGGTTTTGAACGGGGCACCTGGCTCACGCCCAGGAGGCAGCCCGGTTCCAGAATGAATGCAATGAACTTTCACCCGGTGCAAAACACGTCTAATTGAATCCCCTCAATGCTATATTGTCTTCCTTATTGCACCAGAAAGGGCTACGACCGATCACAAGGCTATGGGATTAAGGCCAAGTCTACAACATGGGAAAATATAACAAAGCTTTAGTCACCACGCAATATAATACTATACAGCTTATTCTGTACAATGCATTCTCACAGGTCAGCTGACATCTTATGCCCCCAGGGTCCTTTGGAAAATAAGAACATTATTTATTCCAACTGAAGTGCAGTACTGTTTATTTGGTCTGTATACATAGACTGAATGTGTAGGCTCATGTCAAGGCACAAGGTGTAAAGTAGTGTGCAAGGAAGGCACAGCTCTATCTGCACAGATGACTATTGGTACTTAACCACAATGTAAATGCTCCTGAAAGCTTCACAGAAACCCTTGGGGGACTTCTACCTTCCACTGTCCCGTGATCACACTGACGAAATAAACAGACAGGTGCATAATACAAGTCTAGGAGGCAACACGAACATAGCAAATTAATATAGGGTCTCTATGGTGCACGACCTGTCTGGTGCAGGTGATCCCTGGCCAGCTCGAACAGCCGCATGTGCTGGTTGGTGATGGGGTTGAAGGAGCCGCAGGCCAGGAGGACCAGCGGAATGCGGGCAGACATCTTTGTTCCCTCAAACCATGGTCATCCCCACAGAACACTGAAAAACAGCAGAACACAGGATTAGAGATGAATGGGAAATGTATTCAATAATACCAGCAATGCTGATAATATACTGTAGCAATGCCTGAATAAATGGAATACTTGATGCAGATTATCTCTCATAGGTGGTCAAAGTACTAAAGGGCTTAAATTGACATTAAGGAGGTTTACCAGTGTGGTCAAAATTTGAGGTATGAATCATGGTAACTATGATGTGATATTTGGTTTATTGAGGAAGTAGCTATATAGAATTTAGTGTGAATTTAGTAGCTATATAGAATTGAGTGTGACCAGTGGTGGAAAAAGTACACAATTGTCATACTTGGGTAAAAGTAAAAGATACCTTAATAGAAAATAACTCAAGTAAAAGTCACCTTGTAAAATACTACTTGAGTAAAAAGTATTTCGTTTTAAATATACTTAAGTATCAAAAGTAAATGTCATTGATAAAATATACTTAAGTATCAAAAGTAAATGTAATTGATAAAATATACTTAAGTATCAAAAGCAAAAGTATAACTCATTTCCATTTACTTATATTAAGCAAACCAGACACCACCATTATCTTTTTTACAGATAGCCAGGGGCACACTCCAACAGACATCATTTACAAATGAAGCATTTGTGTTTGTTTAATGAGTCCGCCAGATCAGAGGCAGAAGGGATGACCATGGATGTGCTCTTGATAAGTGCGGGAATTTGACTATTTTCCTGTCCTACATTCAAAAAGTACTTTTGGGTCTTGGGGAAAATGTGTGGAGTAAAAAGTACAATATTTTCGTCAGGAATGTAGTGAAGTAAAAATATAAATAGTAAAGTACAGATACCCCAAAAAACTACTTATGTAGTACTTCAAAGTATTTGTACTTAAGTACTTTACACCACTGAGTGTGACATAGCAACATACAAGGTACAACATTTTCCAACGAAAACTACGGAACGCGTCACAAAACATTGACGAGGCACTTCCAGGTAGTCTCGCCAGGCTACACCGGAGACCCCTCACGTACAACTTCTATGATCGTTTTTAATTTGTTCTAATTTAAACTGCACATGCAGGAAAACACGACTGGTTATTCAGCTACAATAGCAGTCGAAACTATTTTCAACATCAAGCTAGACTTTTCTTGCTACACTAGCTAGTAGCTACCTAGTCCGTTATGCCCCGTCCGCGTTATATAAAGGGTAGTTGGCAGTATTTATCAGCGGCTACAGGTGATTTGACATTGATAGCGTGCTAGCTAGCAGTAACCAGGCTAGCTATAATACACACATCGAATGTCTTACTATGATTATGCTATCTTATATAATACAAACAAAATGACATTCATTAAAACGTTTTAACTCCAATGGTAGCTACAACCAATAACATCGTTACCTTTTCCCACTTGTTCTACTTTGTTTGCGTAAGGTTCATGTGTTACACTTTTTGTCTTCCCCAGCTTGGAACAACGTTGTATAAAGGTTCTGTAGCGGTATGGTATGATAGTGACAACTAGTGGCAAAAATGCAGAAGGAACACAAGTTGTTTGAGATCTGCGTTCTTCACATGAAACTGAATGCCAAAGTTCTACACATCAAGGAAGTAAAAATGTGTTTGTGTCTGTTCAAACAGCTGTTTCCTCATGATTTGGTTGGGTCTAATTGTGTTGCTGTCCTGGGGCTCTGTGGGGTCTGTTTGTGTTTGTGAACATAGCCCCAGGACCAGCTTGCTTAGGGGATTCTTCTCCAGATTCATCTCTCTGTAGGTGATGGCTTTGTTATAGAAGGTTTGGGAATCACTTCCTTTTAGGTGGTTGTAGAATTTAACGGCTCTTTTCTGGATTTTGATAATTAGTGGGTATCGGTCTAATTCTGCTATGCATGCATTATTTGGTGTTCTACTTTGTACACAGAGGATATTTTTGCATAAATCTGCATGCAGAGGCTCAATTTGGTGTTTGTCCCATTTTGTGAATTCTTGATTGGTGAGCGGGCCCCAGACCTCACAACCAATGGGTTCTATAACTGATTTAAGTATTTTTAGCCAGATCCTAATTGGTATTTCAAATTTGATGTTCCTTTTGATGGCATAGAATGCCCTTCTTGCCTTGTCTCTCAGATCATTCACAGCTTTGTGGAAGTTACCTGTGGCGCTGATGTTTAGGCCAAGGTATGTATAGTTTTTTGTGTGCTCTAGGGCAACGGTGTCTAGATGGAATTTGTATTTGTGGTCCTGGCGACTGGACCTTTTTTGGAACACCATTATTTTAGTCTTACTGAGATTTACTGTCAGGGCCCAGGTCTGTCAGAATCTGTGCAGAAGATCTAGGTGCTGCTGTAGGGCCTCCTTGGTTGGTAACAGAAGCACCAGATCATCAGCATACAGTAGACATTTGACTTCAGATTGTAGTAGGTTGAGGCCAGGTGCTGCAGACTTTTCTAGTGCTCTCGCCAATTCATTGATATATATGTTGAAGAGAGTGGGGCTTAAGATGCATCCATGTCTCACCCCACGGCCCTGTGGGGAGAAATGTGTGTTTTTTGCCTATTTTAACCGCACATTTGTTTTTTGTGTACATGGATTTTATAATGTCGTATGTTTTTCCCCCAACACCACTTTCTATCAATTTGTACAGCAGACCCTCAAACCAAATTGAGTCAAAGGCTTTTTTGAAATCAACAAAGCATGAGAAGACTTTGCCTTTGTTTTGGTTTGTTTGTTTGTCAATTAGGGTGTGCAGGGTGAATATGTGGTCTGTCATACGATAATTTGGTAAAAAGCCAATTTGACATTTGCTCAGTACATTGTTTTCACTGAGGAAATGTACGAGTCTGCTGTTAATGATAATGCAGAGGATTTTCCCAAGGTTGCTGTTGATGCATATCCCAAGTTAGTTATTGGGGTCAAATTTGTCTCCACTTTTGTGGATTGGGGTGATCAGTCCTTGGTTCCAAATATTGGGGAAGATGCCAGAACTAAGGATGATGTTAAAGAGTTTTAGTATAGTCAATTTGAATTTGTTGTCTGTATATTTTAGCATTTCATTGAGGATACCATCAATACCACAGGCCTTTTTGGGTTGGAGGGTTTATATTTTGTCCTGTAGTTCATTCAAGGCAATTGGAGAATCCAGTGGGTTCTGGTAGTCTTTAATAGTTGATTCCAAGATTTGTATTTGATAATGTATATGTTTTTGCTGTTTGTTCTTTGTTATAGAGCCAAAAAGATTGAAGAAATGGTTTACCCATACATCTCCATTTTGGATAGATAATTATTCGTGTTGATGTTTGTTTAGTGCTTTCCAATTTCCTCAGAAGTGGTTAGAGTCTATGGATTCTTCAATTACATTGAGCTGATTTCTGACGTGTTGTTCCTTCTTTTTCCGTAGTGTATTTCTGTATTGTTTTGGTGATTCACCATAGTGAAGGCGTAGGCTCAGGTTTTCCGGGTCCCTATGTTTTAAGTTGGACAGGTTTCTCAGTTTCTTTCTTAGAATTTTGCATTCTTCGTCAAAACATTTGTCATTGTTGTTAATTTTCTTTGGTTTTCTATTTGAGATTTTGAGATTTGATAGGGAAGCTGAGAGGTCAAATGTACTGTTAAGATTTTCTACTGTCAAGTTTACACCTTCACTATTACAGTGGAACGTTTTGTCCAGGAAGTTGTCTAAAAGGTATTGAATTTGTTGTTGCCTAATTGTTTTTTGGTAGGTTTCCAAACTACATTCCTTCCATCTATAGCGTTTCTTAATATTACCCAGTTCCTTTGGCTTTGATGCCTCATGATTGAGTATTGCTCTGTTCAAGTAGAATGTGATTTTGCTATGGTCTGATTTTGCTATGGTCATTGGGTTGACTGTGAACGCTCTGAGAGACTCTGGGTTGAGGTCAGTGATAAAGTATTCTACAGTACTACAGCCAAGAGATGAGCTATAAGTTACCTACCATAGGAGTCCCCTCGAAGCCTACCATTGACTATGTACATACCCAGCGTGCAACAGAGCTGCAGGAGTTGTGACCCTTTTTTGTTGGTTATGTTGTCATAGTTGTGCTTAGGGGGGCATATGGGGGAGGGAATGCTGTCACCTCCAGGAAGGTGTTTGTCTCCCTGTGTGCCGAGAGTGTCAGGTTCTTGTCCGGTTTTGGCATTTAGGGGCCACAGACTAGTACATGTTCCTGGGTCTGGAAATGATTGATTTCCCCCTCCAGGATGGAGAAGCTGTCTTCATTAAAGTATGGGGATTCTAGTGGGGGGATATAGGTAGCACACAGGAGGACATTTTTCTCTTTTAAGATCATTTCCTTTTGAATTTCTAGCCAAATGTAAAATGTTCCTGTTTTGATTAATTTAATGGACTGAGTTAGGTCTGCTCTATACCAAATTAGCATACCCCCTGAGTCCCTTCCCTGTTTCACACCTGGTAGTTTGGTGGATGGGACTATCAGCTCTCTGTAACCTAGAGGGCAACCAGTGGGTCCATCTCCTCTGTACCAGGTTTCTTGTAGGATGACAATGTCTGTATTTCCGATTTCTTTGATGAAGTCCAGGTTCCTGCTCTTTAGGCCAAAGGCAGATGACCTCAGGCCTGAGGATGAGATAGTGAAGGCTTTGTGTTCCATAAAGTGTCCAATGTAATTGGTGGTTTGACCTCAGGCCAGTAAGTGTGAGCAGAGCCTGCTGAGCATCTGGCACATGCCATTGGCTTGGGCTAGTGTAAGAGTGGGGGTTGGGCCTGTTTGCCCGCTCACGGCCTGGGCGTATTTGTGACTTCCATGTTGAGGCCCTCTTTGCTGGGGTGGGGTGCATGGGGTGGGCAGGAGGGGCATAGGTCTGATCTGAGGGGGCCTAAATGGGGTGTGGGCATGGTTGACTTGGGGGGGTTGATTGGTTGGGGTGGGGTGTGGCTGGTGGTGTTGTGGTCTGGATGTAGGTCCTCTCGGCGTGGGTCCTCTATGTGTAGGTCCAGGGGGGTCCCGCAGGTCTGGGAGAGTGTCTTGTTGGTCTGGGCGGGGTGTCTATTGATCTGTTGCTCCTGTGTGAAGTGTTGGGGCTGCGTTTGAGAGCGATGTTCTTTACAGTCCGTCAAAGGTGGGCACTGCTCTCTTATATAGGTGGACCTGGTCATAGAGGCTGTTCAAGTCCCGGGTGGAATGGTGGGCCAGGAAAGCATTTGGTTTTGAGGCACAGTCACAGGAAATACTGGCGTTTACCCGCTGTATGGTAGCAGGGTGGAAGTCTTTTTGTGGTAGCAAGGTGGAGATAACCACTTGTGCATTAGGGAAAGTAGAAGAAGCTTTTTCAATCACTCCCTTCAGTGCTGTGGCCACCCTTTCCTGCTGTGTTCTCAGGTCGTTGGTGCCTGTGTGTATTATTATGTGGCTGGGTGAACCTAGTTGGTCCTCAGAGAAAAGGTCTAGGGTGCGCTGGGTGCTTTGGACACCAGAGTTTAGACACACTGTGTTTGGGAAAACGTTTTTTTTTCTTGTATATATTTCCCATTTGAGTCCATAAGGAGTACAATCTGTGTCTTGTGTATGTCCTCAGTGGGTGTGGGGGGGTTGTCAGGAGGGCTCAGGGTGGCTGACAGGGGGGGTGCTCAGAGGGGGTGAGATCCCCTGGGCTTGGGGTTTTTCATTTGTCTGTTCTGCTGTGATGACGCTATGGTCAGGGTCTGGTGTGGACTGTTTTGTTGTGGTATCGTGACTTGTCGGGATCCTGTATATGTTCCTGACAAAAAATCCAAGTTTATCTAACTCTAAATCGATATTTTTTTAAGAATATGCTGAAAAATACAGGAGCTTATCTGATCATGACCTCTCTCTCTCTCTCCCTGCATCTCTCCTCTGTCTCTGTCTCTGTCTGTCTCTCTCTGTGTCTCTCTCTCTCTGTCTCTCTCTTTCTGTCTCTCTCTTTCTGTCTCTCTCTGTCTCTCTCTCTCTGTCTCTCTCTCTCTCTCATGCGCACTCGCACACTCTCTCTCTCTCTCTCTCTCTCTCACACACACACACACACACACACACACACACACACACACACACACACACACACACACACCACACACACACAACACACACACACACACACACACCAACGGGAGGGGAGTATTGTGAATAGAATAAGAGAGAAATCAGACATTGCTACAGGGTTACTTCATTTGGAAGAGTTCAGTCTGGAGGGGGCACAGATGTACCATAGGTTTAAAGCCTTTATCAGACTATTGATGGAATTGTACAATAGCCTACACAGAGCTGTGCCTTGCAGTAGTTTCGTTATAGTTTCATATCAGCAAAAGTAACATTCATATGATTGATAGGAGATGATGTATTGCTTTGTGGTCATTGTGGTTTATAGAATAAGGCTACTGTTGTAAGCAACTTCATAAGCGACTCAAAGACTCCTACTCCTACTCTTACATTATGCTGCACTAGAATACAATCTATTCCAATAATAAAATATTTATGATTAAATGTAAATGCTGGTGATGATAAACAGACTGAATTGATGGGCTAATAAAGTCGAACACATCTTAAGCCGATCAATTAGGCTACATGATGATGAAGCTCGTTATATTTTTCACAGCGTGACGTAGCAGTCTAGTCCCGGGGCGCGCTGAAATATGTGTCCCGTCCCCTCCCAATATCAAAGGCTCAGTCAGCCACGCCAAACCGTCGCTCCACCGAGTAGACTGTTGACTGGCACAGCACGCGTTCTGTCTCTCGCAGTCAGCTTCAGTTCCCCGCTTACTTCGCATTGAGAAGGTGTGTCGAACAGACATTGAA